>NW_017732161.1:711685-738351 GCF_001890085.2 Hipposideros armiger
TATTAGCCATTATCTACTGCTCATGGTATATTTTGTTGAACAGACAGAGTATGCTAAGTTCTGAACAGAATATGGAGGAACAATTGGACTGTGGCCAGCTGGCTTTCCATCTAAACAGTTCAAAGCAGGTAGGATCTGTTTCTTGTTAAAAAGGTTTTTACATCTAACTCTCTAAACAGATTTTTTTCTCTTATTTAATTTCAAAGGGAAAGTGATTGTAAGCTTACCTTTCCCAAATTCGCTTTTCCTTTTTGAAGAATTAGCATTAGTAAAGGCATAGAAGTGATGTATGTTTGAGCATCGTGTTGATCTCATCTTATAGATATTGCTAGAGATTCAGGAGTCCCATGGAGCCATGAGGAAACATCACTCCTTTCCAGATTCCAACCAAATAGAGAATATGCTCACAAACTGTTAATTTCACTAGTTGCTACTCACCCCTAGATTTTAAGGCTTCTTCTGTAAACTATGGTGATCACATAATTTAGACTAATGGAACCTTCTGAGTCTTGGAAACTGGCTGCCAGGGCAGCCAGACCAGTATGGCAGACACCAAGTGCACTTGATTATTCTAATCTGCTGTAAGATTAGCAGGGTGGCTTCATGTACCTAGTCACTGCCAGTGACCAATAATAGTCCTATTCATCTAAAGGAATAGATGTACTTAAGGTAACAGAGTAACAGGAAGTTAACAGGAGGGCCAGAATGAAGGAGCATGCACCTCGTCTGACTCCACAGAGATGGCTGAGAGCAAAAGGGCTTGCCACACATGAGCTGTGTGCCCTATCCACCAAAAACCTAGACCATTCTGCTTCCTATGGGGAGGAAGAACAAAAGTCCAAAAGAGGTTTCCCTGATACTCACCCCTTGTGGGTATGGGGACGGAAGTCCCTAGTTATGCAAATGTGAGGTGGAAAGAACAAGGACTGCCCCCAACAGATACATAAATGTGTAGAGCTCTACAGTCTTGAACTGTTTTCATGTAAATCTATCAATCCTTACAATCATTTTGTGAAGAAAGTTGCTTTTCATACAACCAAATACATCTTATCTTCATTTAGTAAAAATCAAACTAACATTTGAGGAGGTTAAACAGCTAGCCCAAGATCACACAGATATCAGTGATAAAATCAGGACATAAAACTAGGTCTTCTGTCTGCACTCACTCCTTTCACACCACGACATGGGATTTTCAGAGTTAAGGAATCTTACAGGTCATCTTGCCAAACCTCCAGAAAGCAAACCACAGGCAATGTGTACCTTTTAAGGTTTTATTAGGGCGTGCAATCCCAGAGAGTGAGGGAGAAGGGAAGTTGAACAGAAAGGAGTGAGAGCCAAAGAGTGTATCATAGAGTTAGCCACCACTTTGTAGCAAGCTGACATTTCTTGAGTGTTACCCTCATTGTCAGGCATTGTTCTAAGGATTTTACATGTAATAATTCCTTTATGCCTTGCAACATCCCCATGAGATATGTACTATTATTATTCTCATACCACAGACTGAATGTTTGGGTCCCCCCCACCCCCAAATTCATGTTGAAACTTAATCCCCACTGTCATGGTATTTGAAGGTGGGGCCTTTGGGAGGTGATTAGGTCATGAGTGGGATTAATACCCTTAAAAAACAAAAGGCCTAAGAGAGCTCCCTTGCCCCTTCCGCCAGTGAGGTTACACAGGGAAGATGAGAAGACAGCTGCTATGAGGAAGCGGCCCTCACCAGACAGCAAATCTGCCAGCACCTAGAGTTTGGACTTTCTAGCTTCTATTGGGTTGTCAGAAAAGTCATGACGTATTTTTTCTGTTTTTCGTTGCAAAAATGCGTCATGACTTTTCCAACAACCCAATAGAACTGTGAGAAATAAGTGTGTGTTGTTTAAGCCACCACCCAATGTATGGTATTCTGTTATAGCAGCCTGGACAGACTAACACAGCTTGTTTTACACAAATAAGGCAACTGAGGCATAGGGAGGTTAAGTAACTTGCTCAGGATTATTCAGCTAATCAATGTCACGCTGGGGTTCAAAGCCTACAGTCTGACTGTAGATGCTGCACGTTCAACCCAAATGTGCTACTGTCTCTCTAGTAACGGAGCTTTCACACGAGTAGTTAATGGAAGAGGCAGAATTTGGCCCATCCTCCCAAGACAGGACTGAGGCATTGATTTGTATGTGTGTAAATTGTTTGCCACTCAGCCTTGAATGAAAACTGCTTTAAGGCAGAAGCTATTTTATTTAAATCTAACGTATGTAATCTACCTACTCACTGGTAGAAGCAAGGGCTTTTTATTATATTAAAGATTGTGGTGTTTTTTTTTTAATTTTACTTTGGCAGGGGCTGGGAGCAAAGGGCAAAGGATAAATTCTTTACAAGTGGCATTTTGATCAAAATTCATATAATCGTAAGTTTCAATTTTCAGCCATCAGCCCACTTATTCTCCTGGTATTTTAAGCAACACAATCTTGGAATACAAAGTAAATAAGAGAGAATCAAGGTCATGGAGTCCTCTTAGTGATGAGAAGGATAACAGTGCTACACGAAATCCCCAGATCACCTGGTATGAATTTATGGAAGCATTTTCATTGACATTAACCACTGTAAAGTCAGTGTCTCAGAAAGGTCTAAGCATAAAAGGTACTTGAGAACTAAACCAGCAGTCTCCCAGGAACAGATAGCACTCAAAATGGATAACATTTGCTGTATAACTACAATAAATGCTACAGCGATTTCTTGTTTACAGGGCTTCTTCAGAGATTTAGTAAATCTTTGAAGAATTCAGTGGCCTGTGAGTTCAGAGGAGCTGCAGGAACACTCGGGAATATTACAAGATAAAAATTGCCCTATAACTACTAGCTTTTACAGGAAGCACTCTTAGTTTTTAAACCATTCATTAAGCTTATGTACATGATACACAGGAATGATAGCCAGCTACCCCCACAATTTTGAAGTACATTGACTCGTGGAGAACAGCATTATAGAAAATCAGTTTATAAAAACAACTCATTTGCATATCTAAAGCTGTAGCTAAGTCAATATTTTAATTTCCTTGGTTCTGACAATTTTTTTAACACTCTCTCCATCAAAAACAGGGATTTTAATTATTTTTATTTACTATTGTATTCCTAGTGCCTCAAATAGTCTGGCCATTAGAGATGCACAATATAAACTGAATGAATGAATGTAAATGATTCTGAAACAGAGAAGTGTTTTCATGTGATGTGTACACATAATATGGCAGTGGAAGTCCATATTCAGCACGGCCCATTGGAGAGCGAGCCAAGACCAAGGGCTATCCCCAATAGCAACCCAAGTTCTAACCAAGTGAGAAAGACAGTCTCTATCTCTCTTAATGGGAGCACTTTATACTAAAGATCATTCTAGTCCTTTGTTTCTGATTTATACTGACTAAGCAATATTTTAAATATAATTTTGCTTCCCAGGTAACTTTTTAACTTAGTGAGAGAATGCACTAAGTTTTGATTCAAGCACTCTAGTCTTTCTTGTCAGTTTATTTCTCAGTTAGAACTCTTTTAAGGAATCAGTCTTCTGTGAATTTGATTAGTATGAATCTGTGCATAAAGATCTGATCAATTTTTAATGTACTGAAAAAAATGACCTCTTAGCCTTGCAAAGTTGTAGAAAGAACACTGTTTTTGGAGAAAGATAGATCTGAGTTTAATTCTTAACTCCAATAACTTAAAGTGTGAGCTTTACAGTGACAATTTTTATGAGCTTCAGTTTTATAATTTCCTGTTACGAAAATGTGGACAGTAAGTGAGAATGAGATATAAGCAAAATGCTTATAGATGGGTCACAGTAAATGCAGTAAGTGCTCCTTTCTTTTCTCGAAGGAAGACTAGACAGACTAGTACTTGCTGATCCCAGAATAATGCTGCCTGCCAGCATGCTGCCCAGAAAAGCCTACAAGTGTTCCAGACGACATTGCTACTCAGTGCTTTCCAAACTGAGATGTCCTTGATGTCATAGCTGAGTTTTCATGACTTCAGGTGTCAGCCACTGTTTGATCCCATTCACATATTGAAGAGTCCCCTTAACCTAGTCTAGCTTCTGTCTCCCAGTCCAATTCCTACCAGCTGCTAGATCTGGAAATAGTCTCTTTGCCCTAAGCCTCTTGTGGACCCCAGGGTCCTGCATGCCTTTATTAGTCAGAGTTCTCCAGAGAACTAGAACCAACAGAGATATACAGATAGAGAGAGTGTGAGATTTACTATAAGCAACTGGTTCATGTGACCATGAGGTTGAGGAGTCCCACAACCTGCTGTCTGAAAGCAGGAGACTCAGGAAGGCCAGGGGCATAGTTCACAGGCCTGAGAGCCAGATAGCCAGTGGTGTAGATTCTAGTCTGAATCTGAAGGTCTGAGAACCAGGAGCACTGAGGAAAGGAGAAGACTGATGTCCTAGCTCAACTAGTCAGGTACAGAGTGAATTCAAACTTCCTCAGCCTTTTCATTCTATTCAAACCCTCAAAGGATTGGATGACACCCAGCCCAACACTGAGGAGGGTCACCTGCTTTCCTCAGTACATCAATTCAAATGCTAATCTCTGGAAACTCCCTCACAGACACTCCCCCAAAAAACATTTAATCAGATATCTGGGCATCCCTGGGTCCAGTCAAATTAACGCATACAATTAAACTGCCACAATGTCTATCAAACTACAGCATCCACGTTACCATTGTATTGAAGGCTGGCCCTTGGCTGGCACCTACTACTTGCTTGGCCCCAATCCCAACCATTTCTCTTATTATCCTTTCTTCACCTTAAAGCTGGTGCTATGGGAGCTATATCACTGACTATGTAAACAAATATATTTCACCCTACATTTCTGATAGATCTGTGGACCAAAAAAGTCTTATCTTCATGATACAGCAATATGCATGATACAGAATATGTATCAAATGACAAAACTATAAATGATTTAGAAAATTAGAGTCTTTAAATTAAGCCTGGACACTGGTAAAATCTCCTGATTGTACAATTTACCTACCCAAGGAAGAAGGTGTATAGCATTGATCATAATTCTAGTCAAAACATGAGTTAATTCCTATTACTAACTTATGATCATTTTGGAGTCTCCACTCTGGCTGGTCAGACTTGAACATTTTCCTACCCTGTGTGAGCTCTGGAAATTATTTACCATACAACTTCCTGATCATTCTTTGCCTACCCTTGTGGAGTTTCACTCCTATGCTTCTACAGCCTATGGCTCAACAAAACCTCAAGTGAACCTCCATTAGAGTTCTGAGCTCTTTATCTGTGTTGCTTCCTCCTTCCCAGAGCTCTGTTCCACCATCAGCACACCCCTAAGCCTCCCTCGACTCTAATATCTCCCTCCTCAACTCACTGAGGCAGCTGGGCCATGTCTGCATTCCTCTTCTCTGCTTCTGTAGTCTTAATATTGGTTTTAGGCAGAAAACTACCCAATCGCAGGGCTCACCTTGTTTGTGTTCTTCTCTCAGGGATTGCAGTACTGTGATGCCTGTACAATTAATGTCTGAGAACTGTTGTTGCATATGTATTTGCCAATTTATGTTTCCACGGCAGGAGGTTAAGTACTGTCTTTGTTACTCCCTCTTGGCTGGAAGCGGAATTTTTAAAATGTGAATTTTCTTTCCTGCATTCGAGATTGTTAGCAGAACCCTCATTTTGGAAAACATGTTACAGTGTGAAACAGAAATTCAGTAAGACAGTAAAAATTTAAAAGACTCAAGCTGAGATAAATTCTGTTAAATAGCTAGACATAAATTCTCCACAACTAGACTAGTTTTAGTTCAAGCATGATAAACTGAAAGGTGTTTGGTGCTGAGTGTATCTTTTTTGTCTTCTGTATGTTCTTCAGAAACCTACATAGGATTCTAAGCCTTAACATTGTGGACATTTTTCCTAGGATCATCACTTTCATTTCTTAAAGGAGCTCAATTGCCCAAGAAGGGGCAATTGTTCTGCATAGCTGTTTTGCTCTTAGTCATGACAATATAACTTCTGATAACTTATAGCTTAGTTCTGTTTTTATTTGGCTACAGAGCAATTTCGTTTCATAAGCTCTAAACACATGGTATCTTCGTTAGATTCTCTTGTGTAACAAGTCCTCTCTACCCACCAAATGACAAGCATCTTGAGGTACTTAGTTTTCAAGCCTGAAGGAAATGAATGTGACAAACTAAAATTAAAAGATGTATGAACTGTCACCATCCAGGGAGAGTTTAAAACTGTCTAGATGATCCATTTCATGTCAAGGTTATTTAGGAAATGTCTTCCAATTCCATTTTAGTTGCTAGTTTGTTCCAAATTATAATATTTGGTTCATAAAATTAAAGAAGAGCATGACATTTTTATTTTTCTTCCATTTTCTTCTTCATGCTTTTATTTTTTTATTTAAAATTCCAATGCTAAAAATAAAACCCAAGCCATCTGGAAAACAACACTTGTTGTGCAACTTTCCTTTATTCAAAACATTTGTTGCTATTTAGGCTCGCTCATGCACACAGGTGTTCATGATAGATTAATTTAATAGACCTTTTATTCCACAGTTTTTATTTTCAGTATAGACCAAGTAAAGGACACAGGTCCATTCATCAATTGATTCATTCATTTATTTACTCAGCAAGCTTGTACTGAGTCCATCACTATGTTATGCAGTGGTAAATTAAACAAATACAGTCTCTGCCCTATATACTATAGATCTTATAGTAACAAGTCAGAACTGCACAGTTAACATATCAACAAAAAATGAATAATTACAAAATATGATAGGTTATGAAGGAAACAAAAGGCCTTGTAATAAAGATTCACAGGGGAAGGGAGGCAGATTCTTTGGTGGAACTGTCAGTGAGGACTAAAGAAGTAACATGGATTCTGAGACAAAAGAATTAGAAGAAGCCAGTCATGCAGAGATGGGAGAACTTTCCAGTCAAAGGGAACTGAATGTATAAAGGCCAGAAAGACTTGGCATTTCAAGTAACTGAAAGCAGGCATGCTAACTGACTATAGTGAATAAGTGAGAAAGTAACTGGAAAAGTAAGCAGGTAGCAGATTATTTAGGGCTTTTTGATCAAGCTAAAATGACTGGATTTCATTATCAACGCAATAGAAAGCCGTAGAAAGAGTTAAGCCAAGGAGTGACATGGGATAATTTACATTTTTAAAAGCTACAACTTATAGCGTGGAGACTGTATTGGGAGGGGAGGAAAGTCAAACGTGATTAGGACTTCATTTAGAATTTACCTTCATATGGCCAAAATTATAGTTATTTTTCACATATATACAACCTTTACCCATAATCCTCCAAAGTGTTTCCACATAGGTAAAAACTAACTCTCAACAAATCAGAAAGGTTTAAGTTATTGTTGTTGCTTAAGTCCTTCATATTTCCTGTGTTTATATAATTTGATACAAGAAAAAGTATCCCAAAGTAACAAAGGTTTAAGACTTGCAATGAGCTACAGGAGAGAGTTTGAAAATAGCCTCCTTAAAGAGGTTTCCAGGTGTGAGATGATTGGGTACATTCTACTGGTGGAAGATAATAGATAGCAGTCATTTCTCTTCCCAAATATATGGTATATACTTTTTTATACCATTATATACTCATATACATTTTTATACAATAACTATATATGCTAACCAGTACCTGGCTCATGTAGAAATCTTAATGTAAGTGATAAAAACATTTAGCTAAATATTCATTAATTGAATTTATTTATCTCTTGCCACCACTGACTCACTTCTCTATTCCCTGCAACCTTATAGCAGGGACAACTCCACCCATTCCAGGGCTCAACTCGGGCATCATTTTTGCTAGGAATCTTCCCTGATAACCCCCTTCTCAACTGGACTGGACTAGCTATCTCTTTTCTATGCTTCAGTAGCATCTGGTTATACTTCTGAGTACACTGTATTGTAATTGTTAGTTAACTGGGTTATATTTTTTGAGAGCAAAAACTGTATTTTCAGTACCTGACACTTTGTTTGCACAAAATAAATACATGTGGTATGAATGAATGAATAAGAGTACAGTGTTTTGTCCTGTCCTTGGCTTAACTCTTTCTATTGCATTGATAATGATTCCAGTCATTTTAGCTTGATCAAAAAGCCCTAAATAATTTTACTTACTGTTTACAAATATAATACTGTATACATAAAAACATAGATAAGGACAATAACATATTTATTATACTCAAATCCAACCAAAACTTCTTTTCCTATAATAGAGAAGATAGATATGATGGGAGTAGGTGATGTTGGGACAAGGTGAAGGTGGGTAAGAACATTGTTACAACAAGTTTTAGCAGGTAGCTTAAGTCCATAATTAACAGAATATTGTCTCTGAAAATATATGCAAGCTGATTCTTTACCAAAGCATTTATCTGGTATTTTGTTGACATGAATTCAAATAGAATTTTATCATTTCAAGGGTCATTTAGCTATTGAGGTTTGTAAAATTAGTTCTGACAGATTTACAAATCACTAGGGGTTATTTTACCCTGATAAGGAAATGCACTTTTAGAATTTGGATTCTGTTCGCTTTTCTTAATTCTTAAATAAATAACTGCAACAAAGGTTATCTTCTGGTTTTCTTTTCCCATATAAACATCCTTATAGGAACTTTAGGAAAAGTATATCATAAAGTAAAAATAAGCCAAATTAGTTAGTCTCTGAGTAAGATTAACTAAACAGCTAATTTACTCCCAAATTCTGTTTATAATAGTATCTTTAAATTAAACACTGTCAAGCTGACAAATGTAATTTCTTTTTTGGTTTGAAATTATTTTCTCTAATTACTAATAAGTTTGAGCACCTCTACAATTGCTTTGCAGCCATTTGGCTAGCCACTGTAATTTGCCTAGTATATCGTTTGCCCATTTTTCTAGTCAGGTTGTTGATTTGCAGAAGTTCCTTTATGGTTTGGATCAGAAGTCATCAAACTTTTTCTATAAAGGGCCAGATAAATATTTTAGGCTTTGCAGGCCATATGGGGTCCCTATCAGAAGTACTCAACCTCTGCTGTGTGGTGAGAAAGCAGCCATTGACAATATGTAATTTTCTTTGTTAGTGGAATATAAAATAATGCTGAGTCATGCAACTGATAACTGACTTGGATTCTGTGATATTTAATATAAACTATAGACATTTGATTCATAATCCTTACTAAATTAGAGAATTTCAATTCTATTCCAAGTTTGATAAAATGTTGTCATAATTAGATATTGAACTTCATCTAAGTTTTCTTTACTTCTAGTAAAAAAAACACAGTATCTCTATTCCAGCTGATTAATGTGAAGAAATACATTCTTATATATTGTGATATTTAACCATCCGTGCATTTCTGTGATAAACCCATTGCTTGTGCTATATTTTTTAATACACTATTTGGTTCAGTTAGCTGATATTTTATTTAGAATTTCTGCATCTGTGTTATTACTAAAATGAGCCCTTCTCTGATTTTAAAATCAAGTTACACCAAGCTCATGAAATGAACTAGGAAAAGCCTTTTCTTTTCTAGGAAAATTGGTATAACTTACCATTTAATTATTCCTTAAAACTGGTAGAATTGCTAAAACAATACTGGCTTGGCTTGTAGCTTTTGGGATGGAAATTTCTTTAAGACAACAGTTTCTATGTGTTTAATACTCAATTATCTACTCAAGTTTTCCATTTCTTTTTGTGCTGATTTCTGGCATTTTATTTTTTTCAGAAATATGTTTTATAATAATTTTAAGTTTTATTAGCGTAGTTATTTACTTTTAAAATTATTTTTAAACTTTTTATCTGTAGCTGTTCCAACTCATTTATTCCATATATAGTTTATTTTAACAATTTTTTTTCTTTGAAAATACTTGCCAGTGGTTTATGTATTTAATCTTTTCAAATAACTTTTTTTTTGTTATTCTTCTCAATTTTTATTTCACTTGTTTTTGTCCTTTTATTTCTTCTTTGTTTGTTTAATTTTGTACTGCTGCTTTTTCTGATTGCATTAATTGAATGTTTAGCTCATTTCAAAAAGGTATTTTTTATTTCCTAGTAAATATATATAAAGTAATACATTTCTTTTATATTGTTTTATATTTTCATCATTCTGTTCTAAATATTTCACAATAGCCTTTATAAATTCCTTTTATACAAAAGCTGTATAGTAGTATACTTTATAAGTGCCATAATTGAGGTTTGTTTTTTTTAAATGATCCATTTAGTTTCTATAATTTCACTTGAATTATTGCCAGAGAACACAGTTTGTATTACTTTAAATTTATTGCTGCTTCCTCTGTTGCCTAGTGCATTGGGAGATTTTACAAATTTTCTGTGTGTGCCCAAAATAAGTGTATTACTCTATTTGTCTATTTGTTGGATATCATACTTCAACATGTTTGTAGTGTCCTATTATATAGCTGATTTCAGCTTTTTAGTAATTGCATTATTCATATATTCAGATCTTTGTATCTCTTAGAGGACATGTAAAAATTTTTCAAATAAATTTGGTCATTACTCTATTTCTGCCTGCTATTCTATCAGTTATTACTTTTCTGTGTGTCTGGTTATAATGTTATGTACATATGTACTCATGGTAATATATCTCCTTATTCTATTGTTCTTATTCTTTTTCATTTTTTAGCAACATATGACTGACTATTCATTGTTCCTAATAGTATTTTTTGTCTTGGATTCTGTTACATAGAAAACAACATATCTAGGGCCAGCCAAGTGGCACGTTGGTTAGGAGCTGGCTTGGGACACCAGCTCTGAGCAGCAGGGCCCCGGTTCTGATCCCACATGAGGGCCAGTGATGCTGCGCCCTCTATAGCTAAGATGGTGAACAACAGCTCAACCTGGAGCTGGGCTGCCGTGAGTTGCCGGCGACGGGCGGGCGTAGGTTGCAGTGGGGCTGGCCAGCACCTGGCGTGCGCTTTTGTGAGCTGCTGTGAGCCGCCGTGAACGGCTGACCAAGGGCCGGCGACTGACTGCCTCACCTGGGAAGAGCGCAAAGATAATACCAACATGGGCCAGTGAAGCGACATCCTCCACAACTAGACTGAAGAAAAAAGTGACAGCAACTTGTCTGTTGCCCTCCCCCAGTTCCCCAATAAAATCTTAAAAAAAAACAAACCCGCATATCTACTCCATTTTTTTTTGTTCCTTGACCACAACATGTTACTAGATCTTGTTTTTTTGAATACATCATTGATAGATTTTATCGGAAATTTCAGTAAGAAATAATATTGAGTCTATGCAATTTCTTCTATAAAATAGTAGAGAAGGGAACACCTACCAACTCATTTTAAGAAGCCAGAATTACCATAACAGCTAACCCAGACAAAGACATTGTAAAGAAGAAAACTACGGACCAATATCCCTCATGAACATACACATAAAAATCTTCAACAAAACGTTAGCAAATCAAATCCATCAATATACAGAAAGGATAATATTTCACAACTTTTCATATCATGGAAATGCAAGGCTACTTTAAAATACGAAAAACAACATAATTCACCATGTGAACAGACTGAAGAATACCATATGAACATCTCAATAGATGCAGAAAAAGCAACTGAGGAAAGTCAACATCCTATTTTGTCTTTTTACCAGTGTTCTGCTACTACTGCTGCATGTGAAGTACCCATCTCTCCATGCAGGTCCGACCTCTCCTTAAATATGGGGCCTCTTAGTTACCCTGTGACCTCAGCTCTGATAGCTTCAAGAAAAGTCATATACATGCAGTTTATTCAGCTTTTTATTGGTGGTGGTGATAGTGTTACTATAATATATAATAGTAGGAGCACTGCCTCTTGTAACTCTCTGGATCCTAGGCAGGAACTAAAAGTGATAATGATCATCTTCTTATTTCCAGTATTTATAGTATGTTCTTTTTTCACATCTACCAGGACTTGTTTTATTTCCAACTATTCTGATTCAAACTTTATTACACTAAATACAAGTTACAGACTTTTTGTTTCCATGAAGATGGAGTTGACATACTTTTCCCTATTCGTGCTAAGACATCTAAAACCCCTGGACATTATGTATAAAACAAATGCAGCACAACTCTACAAGGTGGAGAGAAAAAGGCAGATTGGCTAGGAACTTTGAAATGCAAGGAATGACATAGTAGTGAGTTCTCTTGGGTTTTATTTTTGCTTCAACCATATCAGACTAGCAGCTAAAGAAGCCAGCAACCCAGATGCCATCAGATGTGGACAAAAAAAAGTTCCAAGAAAAGCCTATTCTCTGAAGCCAAAGGACCAGAAAGTGGGCAGTCTGGCAAGAAAGAACTCTTTCAGACAATAATTCCTCTTTTCCAGCCGAACACCATAGAAAAAAACCTGTGGCTCCAACCCATTCATGCTAGCAAAGAAAAGGCTCCTAATCTAAAACAAGAACTCATAATGATGTTTTGGGATTCCTGTGCTATTGATACTGGGAACAAGGCAAATGCAGTCACTGACCCAGCACATGGATTGGTTTAGCTCATGGTCATGAAGTTGTGGCATGAAGGGAGGTCCTCAGCTTTCCATAAAGCTGAAGAGACAGGCGGCAGTTTAACAGAATTTTCTTATTCTCATTTAATGGGTCAGAGGGTTGTACCTGATGCATGGCTTCCCACCGCGAGCCTCTTTGCAACCCTCATCTTGTGGAGGATTCTGGCTCCCTTTACCCAGCAGGAATGGAACTCCTGCCACTACTGCTGGCTTCTGGAACCAGAGCCCAGAATGCCAATGGCTTCCACCCATTTATGTGTTCATTTCTGTGCAGTTTCTGGTTCATGAGGATTTCATCTTGGTTTTGAATCTGAACATATATTTCTGGTTTTCTATTTTGTCTATCATTGCTATATGTTTGGAGCATAAGTTCAATGTATGAACTCAACTGTACTATTTTGATCTGAAGCACAAGCATAGGAATTTGCTTTTCACCTGCATTTTTATTTATTTAATGCGAATTGGTGAAAAATCTTGGTAAGTGAAAGGAAAATAGCTACCAAATAAAAGAAGGGACAATTCATATGACAACTTGCTAAAGATAGTATGCCAAATGTTTTAATTCATTATATTTATTAAAATTTCCTGTGTAATTAGGTTTTCTAACACTTAAGGGCATTTTATAGGGACACACATTTTTTAACATGTTAAAAACATGTTACAAAGTACGAATTATCCATTAATGCCTTGTCAAAACTATTCACAGCTATTTGCTAAGCTTACAAAATATTTCACCTACCCACAAATAACTGATATTGATAAATACTCAAAAAAAAAAGAAAGAAACAAGCAGTGAAAAAAAGCCCACCCTTTACCACATAAACTAGGGCATCAAAAGTAATCAGATCTGGGCCAGCCGAGTGGCGCGATGGTTAAGAACTGGCTTGGGACGCCAGAGGGCCCCGGTTCAGATTCCACATATGAGGGCCAGCAACACTGCCCTCTACAGCTAAGATGCTGAACAACAGCTCAACCTGGAGCTGGGCTGCCATGAGGCACCGGCAATGGCATAGGCTGCAGCCCCTGTGGCAGTGGGTTGCCATGGGCTGCCGTGCATAGCCAGCAGCCAGCGTGAGCGGCCCTCAAGCCACCGTGAGCGGCCGTCCAGAAGCCGGCGACTGATCTGCCTCGGCCGGGAAAAGAGCAATGATGGTGCCAACTTGGGCCAGTGAAGCAACGTCCTCCACAACTAGACTGATGAACAAAACGACAGCAACTTGTCTGTTTCCCTTCCCCCAATTCCCCAGCACTGTTCCCATCCCCCCAATTCCCCAATAAAAATCTTTAAAAAAAAGTAATCAGATCACAGAAGCAAAAAGTTAATGCGCCTATGAACTCCACACATATTTCACCCTTCTTCCATATTTTAAAAGGAATTGTGCTAAAATTGTACAGGAGAAGCATCCGAGGAAAACTAACTGCCAGTTTTGCTGGGTATAACCTATAAGCACACAATAATGATAAATAAGTATTCTGTCACGTTTTCCTCTTCGTTCCTATTTCCCTTATTTAAGTCATATTCTTAGCTAAGAACAAAAACATACCTAGTTAATTATCTTGCCTGCCTACACCCTGATATACTGCATCATCTAGTTTATGTCTGCATTGTGAGGAGAGAAGATTTGGCACTCTTTCTCTTCCTGTAATAAGAGTGGACAGTCAACCCAGATAATTCAGGACAAATGTTCCACTGGGGCCCTGAAGCATCTTGCTTGTTACCCATATTAATCACATTAACTACATCATGGCCAAATTCCATTTTGTGCTGTGTGGCATTGAGGCAGCCTTAATGTTTTATGATTATGTTATATAAATTCATTTTTACCTGATTAGTTTGCCACAGCATAAGGAAAGCACTACTCAAAGAACAGGCAGTGTCAGAAACTGAACCCCTTTTTTCTAGGATGTGGATTCCACATCTTATGCATAAATAAACAAGTTAAATAAATTTGATAATAAGGAATCATATTTTCCCTATTGGCTTTATCCCTATGACTAAATCAATAAAAACATGAGAATCGAGACAAGTTGTACATATTCCAAGTTTAAAAATAATAGCTCATTAATTCACGGTCTCTAAATATCAGCACTATTGACATTTTGGAACAGGTAATTCTTCATGGTGCAGATCTGTCCTGTGTATTGTAGGATGTTTAGCAGCATCTCTGGCTCTAGCTAGCTAGATGCCAGTAGCAACCCTGCCTTCCAAGTTAGGATAATCAAAAATATCTCTAGATATTGACAAATTTCCTCTGAGGGTGTAAAATTTCCACCTCCCTATTAAGAACCATTGCTTAAATTTGATTTTGTTTTTGAGGATATTAGTATTTTTCACCTTCCAACACGTAGTTTCCTGGTACAGGTATGACATTAGAATTTGTCCATGCATGTCCAGCCACTATAACACCACTTTCCCCCTATTCTATACATGGACAATAAGTTATGAATTAATAATCTGAAATATTAACCACCTGTCCTGGTCTGCTTTTTTTAACTCCACCACCAATTATTCTCATACAACAACATAAGAGCTACTTTTTGCCCAGAGATTGACAGGGAATTTTTCATCACTCAGCAAAGAAACTAAATTTTATGCTTCTCAGGCATTAAAGCCATCTGTGAAGAGCCAAAAACCAAATTTAGATTGACACCTCAATCTCCTTAATGACTAGAACTTCATCAAAGCTATATTTAAATAAGTATTATAAATTTTGTGACCTGTTTACTTAAGATGGTTTACATTTCAAGGCCTCTTGATACATAGAAAATCTCAATTTTGCCAGTAAACTAATGTACCAGTGATTCATATAAAACTATTTTTTTTACAAATCAACCATTACATATGTGTTTTAATCTGAAATGAATCATTTAGACATACAATGTTTCTCTTGACCTTTTAATGGAGATTGGCTTAGTTTCCGAAAGCAGGTTGATTACTATGGCTTTCACATAAACACAAATGCTGTTCTTGTGTACCTTTTCTTAGGCTTCTTATAAAAAATCCTGATATGTGAGAATGTAATTTGCACTTCAGTATCCTTAGATTGGCTCTGTAGCTTTTAACTAGTTCTTTAAGATTATTTTCTGATGTATATAGAAATAGTCTATAAGCACTGGCTGTGTGTGGTTAACAAGTGAACCAGAAATGTTAACACAGCGAGTTAGATGTAAGAGAATTTTATAAGATTCTCTAAGGAAATAGACTTGTTTATAAGGATAAATATTTAGCACTGTATATGAAAAAAAGAATTCACAGCTTTTTTATAGGTGTAGAAACATATAAGCATGAGGTTAGAAATAGAGAGGTTACAACAAACACATGAGTAGTTATTACTATTATTAATGATATGTTATTATTTTCCTGCAGTTTGATAAGACAAGTAATCAGAGAAAAGAAAAAAAAGTAATTTACAAATTAAGAAATACAATTAGTACACACATTTTAAAAGCTATATAACCTGGCTAGCAATCACAAGTATAGAAATTACACAAAGATAACGTTTTTCTTTTGTGTCTTTTAAATTAGAAAGATTATTCTAAGCTAGTAATATCAAATAATGATGACAGCTTCTCCCTAACTAGCATACATTGTTAAGGCACTATTAATTATTTCTTTAGGAAAACAGAGTGGGGCTTAAGAGCTATTTATAATATCTATTCACTTTTCAAACAGACATAATTTGATCAATCTATGGCACTAAAATTTATCTTAGAGACTATGTTCCTAAAACTAGGAGCCTTTCTGAGTCAAAGGTTTTTTGTTTTTTTATCTTAATCTTTAAAAGATTGTAGCAATTTATTTATCAAGAACTACACCTAGAAATCTATGTTAAGGACACAAGGGCTAAGATATAGAAAAATTATATGAAAGATAATATTAATCATCAATGTTTATTTTAGAAAACCTGAAGCAAGTCAGCTTTCCTGAAATACGGAAATGTTGATGTAAATTATGAAGCATCCACATGATAGAATATAATACAGGTATTAAAACATGTCAAGTTCTAGATGTAAAATATGAAGTACATAAAATGAAGATAAAAAGAATATTTAGAAGAAAGAGAAAGGAGAAATGGAAGTGATATCATAGCAGGGATGTGTGAGCACGCCTTTCCAACACAACCACTGGTGTGGATTTCAACTATCTGGCATCTAAAAGTCTCAATCAGTTAAAAGCCGACTGATAAATTTTTACTTGCTTTGCTGAGAATTTCAAGACTAAGGAAGGAACAAGGGCAATGACTCACTGTCCAGCAGGATATAATGCAATACATAAGGGCTTTATGATTTGAAAAGCAAACTCCTTCATATATGAGTATATATTCACAACGTTTCATCTCAATTTTGACCAATCTCAGTAGTACTGGTAAATAACTATTTCAGGATGTGCAAGCGGTAGAAATCTCGGCAGTGAGTAGGTGACTACACCATTTTAGAGGTCACAACAGTCAAAGAAGAGAAAATCTGGGTATGAAATCATATGTTTTGCCATAACTTGTAAAAGTGGATTTCTAAAACCTCAGAGGGAATTGGAAGGTGAGAGGACATGAATAGAAAAAGAGAAGATGGCTCAAGAGGTTTTAGGGGTTCTATAAAGCTAACTTCTGATGATGCAATTATCACAATGAGAAAGGGTTGTGAGGGCATTTAAAAACCAGTGTGACTGCTCACAGTGGTGGACACACTCAGAAATGGCACAAGTGAGACAAAGACAAGGATGAGAACAAAAGGGGGACAAAATGTCAAGTTAGTAAGATTCGATCCTAAAATGAGCTGAGGTCTGCTATAATAGTAAGGATAAAAGTATTAAAAACATGGAAAGGTGAGGGTCGTATCTTGGATTATGTGGAATAATTTTAATATACAACAACCAGCATTCTTGACTTTTTTGTTTTTGCTTAGGTCTTCTCCACCAAGAACAATTTTCAAACTGCAGAAGGTACGATAAACATAGGAAGGAAGTGAAGCCCAATATTTGGTAAGAAAATGAAGCATCTGAATACTTTTCTGTGACCTGGAGACAAACCACACAGGCATATTCCCCGGAAACTTTTTAGAAACACAGACTCTCAGGGCTACCTTGGACCTCTTGAATTAAGATCTGCATTTTAACAAGATCCCCAAGTAATTCATATTTTTAGAAGCACTGGTCTAAACAATTTAAGTCTTTAGACCCTGATAAAATAACTCACTGCTGTGATTGCTTAAGCATTGTAAACTTTTTTGAGAACACAGAAGCCTAGATAGAGACGGGTAAGTAAATGTCACCATTTACCAAGAAATGTACATACGAAAACTGCAAAATAATGATATTTTACAAATTATATAAAGGAAAGGAGATAATTTTTCTGGAAAGAATTTGCCAATAGATGTGTTTTATTTGGGATAACACCAGCAATCCATTTCTAGGATACTATGCTAAGGAAATAATATGAATTGAAAAACAAAATAACAAAATCCTTTTATGTTCAAAGATATCCACTGCACATTGTTTAAATTTTTGAAAATTTGGAAAACCCTGAATGTTTAGTAATAAAGAAATCATTAAGTAAAGTGCATACCAGTGTGACCTGTACTGTTTTTTTTAATGTAGAAAAATTCTTGAATACATATGCTACAATGTCAACTTAAATAAAATCAAGAATAAAATCGTATGTCATAAAGTTTGAAATAATTTTTTTATGCCTTATAGTATTTTCTACAAAGAACATGTGACACTGTCATAATCAGAGAAAAATGAACACTATTTAAAAGTGTATATAACATATGTACAAAAGCCTGAAAATATACCAAATATCACCAGTAGATGTTCCCCCTCCATGTACTGAGATTATGGTTTTTTCACATTTCTCTATATTTTGTGTGTATTTATAAGTTGTCTAATAAATATTAAATATTAACATTCATTTATGATCCAAAAATAAGCTTTTTAAAAGGGAAGTCATAATATTATGTATAAATGACCATAAATACTTAACAGTTGTGTAAGAATTTTTAGATTGCTATCTGAGAGAAGCTCATTATTTCCAGAGAGCTCTCATTTTGGCACAGCATCTGGTTCAATAAATACTTGTGCAGTAATGGATATTTAATAAGGGCTGTTATAATCAGGGAAGCACATAAGGTAAAGGAATTTTTAGCTAATTAAAGGACTTTGTCCAAAAAGTATCGATAAATGATTTGCTGTCAAACTGAAGGGAGGTTTCTGACATTAATGCCACATGGTTTGGCCTTATTGGATGTTTCCCTTGGATGATATCAGAGGCATGTTTAGCTAATAAGGTTGTGAAGCAGTATGCAGAAAGCTAGCTTAGAGGCTCTCTGACAGAATCAAGATATAAAAACAACTCAAATCACAAGAATAAAACAATACAGAAACATGTTCTAAGATATAGAAAAAACTTAATGAAAAATAGGGGAAGCATTCTAAGTCAATTCAGAACATTTGCATTAATCAATAAATGATACTGGGGAAAATGGCTGTTTGGAAGAAAATATCAAATTAGGTCCTGACTCATGCTGTACCCCTCAATAAATTCCAGATGATTAAAAAGAGTTAAGATTTTAAAATGAAAACGACAAAATGAAAACAATTTAAGTGACTATCTGCCTTTGTAATTCATAGAACGTTTAAAATATTCACAAAGAAAAATTCAATAGATTTAGCTACTTAAAAGTTAAAAACTTTGATGTCAAAAACTATCACAAAACTGAAAGGCAGAAAAAGTGTGTGTTCATGGGAGAGGGAGATATGGGGTACAATATGACATAGGCTGCTTTTCTTAATTGACGAAGAATTCTAAGGTAAACATCAAGATCCCAATACAAAATCAGTCAAAGACACAAATAGGTCATTTATATAATAAGTATGAATGACTAAGAAAATGATTCAAACTCTACAAATCAAAACAATGCAAATTAAAATGAGTAACCATGACTTTTCACACTTAAGAAAAAAGTATAAAAATATCATCACTGCTTCTCAGCCTTTTGGCTAAGATCAAGTATAAAATATCATCAATTCTCCGTTCTGGGAAAGGTAGGGTCAGATAAAGTACCATTGAGAGCATAAATCTCTCCTGAAATTTGGCTGCAAAAATTGGTGGTGGTTCAATCTTTTCAAAAAATAATATATCAGACTTAAAATGATCATCTTTGCACAGTAATTCTACTTACAGTATTTTTTCCTAAGGAAATAAGCAGAGATCTAGGCAATACACAAAGATGTTTTCACTTTAAAAAAATAATGAAAAAAACTCAAAAATCTATCAATAGCTAGATTATTGTACATGAATATCATGCAGATATTAAAGATTCTTTCAATAAATTGTAAAACATGAGGATATGCTTGTAATAAATTTAAAAGAATAAAATAAAACTACATATATGATAATCCCATGCAATACATTTATAAATACAAACAGAATCAGGTTTCTTTTTTTTTTAAAGATTTTTATTGGGGAATTGGGGGGATGGGAACAGTGCTGGGGAATTGGGGGAAGGGGAACAGACAAGTTGCAGTCGTTTTGTCCTTCAATCTAGTTGTGGAGGACATTGCTTCACTGGCCCAAGCTGGCACCATCATTGCGCTCTTCCTGGGCGAGGCAGATCAGTCACCGGCTTCTGGACGGCTGCTCACTGCGGCTGCTGGTCGCTCATGCTGGCTGCTGGCTACATACGGTAGCCCATGGCAACCCACTGCCACAGGGGCTGTAGCCTACGCCATCGCCAGCGACTCATGTCAGCCCAGCTCCAGGCTGAGCTGTTGTTCAGCTTCTCAGCTGTGGAGGGCAGTGTCACTGGCCCTCATATGTGGGATCCGAACCGGGGCCCTCTGGCATCCCAAGCCAGTTCCCAACCATCGCGCCACTCGGCCGGCCCCAGGTTTCTTTTGATTATAGGATTTTATTATCTTCTTTAGAAATTTTTGTATTTCTCTATAAGAATATCTTCTATAATGAGAAAAAAATAGGCTAATGAAACACAAATAACAAAAAAAGTAACTAATATTTATTTAGTTACAGTTCCAGACACTGTGGTGGTTTAGATAAATTTCATGGATTCTCAGAACAACACTCCCAAGTACTTATTATTATGATACCTATTTTACATTGGTATTTGATGTAGACCAATATAGATTCTGCTATAAAACTTTCATAGAACAAAATTAACTGGCTCTCAAAATATTATTGCTAGCACCTGGAATAGTGTTTAATAAAAGTGTGTTAAATGAATATATTTAAATAAACTATATGGAATTCAGTAGAATTACACATCAGACCCCTCACTTAGGTTCAAAAAAAGTAACACAGAAGTGCAGGCAAGAGAGACCTGGCTTAGCGCTGCTCATGTTCTCATTAACACTGGGTGCCTCAGGCGGCATGAGGTTCCCTACGCCGGACATGCTCTTTGGTCACCTGACTGCAAGGTTGAGAAAATGAATCTTCCTTGGAGTGAAAACATGATTAGGTTTCCTCTACCTTTTAAAAAGCACTTTCAAAACTGTTAAAACAAAAGCTGGAATCGAGATCTCATTTATTATCTGCAGTTTCACATTGCAAAATCACTGTTAACCTCAGAGCCAAAAGCATTTTTTTTCTTTGAATTTTTCCATTACAGGAAGATTTTCTTAGAAGCAGATTAAGAAGTCAATTCTTTTCCAGGAACCAGAGAGACAAGACACCAGCTGAATTCAGCATCTAGTGCTAAAGCTTTTACTGTCAAGAGAAGAAGGAATACTTTTCTCACAATGTCAAAAAAGGAAGGAAATTCTCTTAAGCGCTCTGCCACCTAGAGCGAAGGCATAATAAGTGTGGCGGTTATAAATCTCAAGCATAGGTATGTAAGAAATATCACTTCCTCCATTTTTCATAAATGAATTTCATTTTTGACTCTGAGGCCCCATATTTCAAGCTGGCAGGATATGAGTCACTTGTACCCTAACTCAATGTATGTGTAAGTTCTAAACTGTTGGCATGCACAGCAGTACCAAGGTACGGGTATGGTGTATCACCCAGTCTGCATGGCCCCCTATCTGCAGCACCAGTGCTATGCTTCCTATGAAGGCGTTTTGGGGAGGCTGGTAACCCCCATACTAGATCTTCACATTCCAGCAGACCCCATCTCTCTGACCTGCTGCTTAGCTTCCCCAGGCAGTGCCCATGCCTGCTGTTCAGGCACTCACCCTGTGCTTCATGATATCCTTCTCTGTTTTGAGGTGGGCTTTAAGAAATGCCCTTTTCTGCCTTCTGATTCATCTAAGCCACTCTGCTGAATCTTTTGCAGACTCTCTTCATCCAGTCTTGACACAAGTCAAGAAGTCTTAGAGACTACATTTTCCTTCATGCCCTGTCTCAAACCTCCTTTACACGAGAAAACCAACAGGTTCCCACATGCCTCAATCCTGAGGAAGAAATCAAAGTTATGCAGAAGGGGAGATTGTGTAGCCACTTGGGTGACAAAGATTGTTGGGATTTGAAGTCTGGGAGTAATATTAAGTCCCACACTATATATGGCATGGTAAATGGGACATTAACTACCCAGATACCAATTAAATACAAATTAGATACCAATTTAGCAGCAGAGTATTTCAGAGTATGGATATGTCATAAATTATCTGTGACCTACTGGTGGATATTTAGTTTGTTTCCATTTTTTGTTATGGCAAGCAATTAATCAATAAGCATTACTGCGCATTTTTACATAATCCTGTTATTTCTATCATAAATATTTCTAGAAGTGTGTTTGACGTTAATGCACATTCAATTTAAATAAATTATGCAAGATTACTTTACAAAATTGCTACGTTCAAATCAACAATCTCACTAAATGCATATGAGATACTAGTTTTCCCAACACCCTTGCCAATGCTGGATGTTATCAGTCTTTTTTAATTTATGCTAATCTGATGGATAATAAATGATATGGCATTTAAAAAAATTTACGTTTCCCCAACTTCTATTTGGCAAGCATCTTCTAATATATTTTTTGTCCACTCGCAATTCTTTTTCTGTGAATTGTCTTCTTTATACTCTCTACCCAGGTTCATATTTTGCTATCTTTTTCACTAATTTCTAAAAGAAATTTTCTTTTTTTTTTTTAAGCTGAGCCATCCTGCCACCTGTTGGCAGCTCAGCGGCTGCTCAGCTTGGGCCAGGAATCGAACCGCTGTTGCTCAGAGCTCNACACCCACTCAATAAGAAAACAGTCTACTTCCCACCAGTTAAACACCACAAGTTTTTATGCTGAGACTGTGTACCTGCTACTAAAGCAACCATGCAGCGTTTGTAATATACTGACCGGCTTAGCCTGGAAGCAGAGGCTGAGGCCAAAAATAACAGTTGTTCACTGCAAATCAAACCCCAGCCTAGTCAGGCTCTCTATAAATGAGAAATTATTTGTGAGTATATTGATGTGTTTTCTATCAAAGTCATACAGTGCTTTCGTCCTATAATCTTTAGTTTAAAAGTTTTTCACTAGACTCCAGGGATAAAAACACATGGTTAAGCATCCCCTTATGTTACCACTGAAGTATGTCACTCCCGTCTGCCTACCTCTGCAGGTCCACACTCTGTTATGTGTGGGCCCTGCTGGGTGATGGAAGAGCCAGACGGAGTCTGTCATGCACCACGTAGGCACCCCCTCTCTGCCTGAGCACTGCCATCACCCTGGGGCTCCACCAAGGGAGCCAAACAGGTTTCCTTCTCCTTTCAGATCCCAGAATCCTATGTAGGTTTTAGAGTTTCCTCAAGGCTCTGACCAGAGGGAGGTCACAGGGTTCTTTAACCTAGCATCAACCAGAGCACACGTGGCTATTGCTGCTCCTCCAATCACTTCTCCTAATCCTTTACTAAGGAATCCTCATAAAATATCATGGTTTGGTATGTAAACAACAGCACAAACACAGACACTTTAAAATGGAGCCAGAGTTGCCATGCCAGAGGAACTGCCTTGTGTGTCTTATGTCTGAAACTTTTGGAATGTTAAAACAAGGAAAAATAATCTTTGGGCTGGGCCTAAGCAAGCTTATGTCCTAAGTAACTATTTACAAAGATAACAAGAAAGCAGTTATGACTACTGGACTGATGACTACTGAATGGAAAATTTAAAACATTGTTTAGATTTAATGTCAGTATGTTATGATATCTACACCAATATAAATGCCTTCCTTCTATTGAATTATAATAACTCCCCTTCCCTTCCTCATAAATACCCTTTGTTTTTGTCACCTAATCAGAACACTATTTGGGCTTCTGTCTGAATCAGTGCTTCCTGAATAGCTATTCTTATTGATTCAAATCAATGCTTTTTGCCTCTTACTTTAAAAGGCCTTTTTATTTTTAAATAAAAANTTTTTTTTAAGCTGAGCCATCCTGCCACCTGTTGGCAGCTCAGCGGCTGCTCAGCTTGGGCCAGGAATCGAACCGCTGTTGCTCAGAGCTCAAACCTTTTTTTTTTTTTTAAATAAGTGCTTTTTCTCAGTCTATCTGAATTTGATTTTTAAAATAGCCTTTTACCACATAGAAATTAAAATTTTTCATATAGAAAAATCTACATAATCTGTTTCCCTTTTATTTTGTTTTGTTTTTTGTGGGTTTCTTCTGTTACTTAGGAAAGCTGTGCTCAATCTGGGATGGTAAATATTCTCCTGCATATATTTTTTTCAATACTTGTATAGATTTATTTTGTATTTACTTTTTAATTCACAGGGAAATTCCTTTAAATATGGTGTGAGAAAGGGCTCTAGATTTATTTTCTTCCAAATTATTTCAACAATATATTTTGAGTATATCACCTTCTTTTCTTTTGGCTTATTCTTATTCTCCATCTGTATTTAATAGGTGTTATAAATTGACTAACCACAAATATATTTTGTTTAGCTCACATTTACTTTTCTATTCTTTTTTTTCTGTTATTGTTATTTCTTATTTTATTTTTCTTTTAAGTTTTTAATTGCCTGGGCTTGGCATCCATTCCTCAGTTCTCCCTATTGTCTCATAATAAAATGTTTCACTTCTTTACCTCTCTGGGTGGCCCCTGAAAACATTTGAGTTTTCACTCCTTGACACTGATTTTTCTAAAAAATTTTATGATTTTAGTTGACCTTAGGTAAACTGCTATTTTGTTTTCTATTTTTCTCCCCAAAGTCAGTTATAAATATATTTTTAATATCTCTGTTAATATTTTTCTATTGATATATAATTTTATTATATTTTATCAGAGAATGCCCTTGTAAAGTTTCTACCTTACGGAATGCACTAAAGTTTTCTTTCTGGGTTAGTATATAACTTTTGTGAATACTTCTTGGGCATAAGAGAATAATGTATATTTTTGTTTATAGGACATAAACTTCTATAAATACTTTTATACTGATTATGTTTATTTAAGTATAGTTATTCCAATTCTCCATAACCATACATATTTTTTGGCTATACGATTTTTCAAATTCTGCAAGACAGTATTAAGTTTTTTTGAGGTAACTAAAATTCCATTTTAATATGCAAAAAACTGTAAACTAATTGCATTCAAGGAATAGTTCAAAGACGTTTTACCAGAATCATATGTACACACACACAAAAGTTATGAAGGAAATATCTGGGGGCCACTATGCACTCTCAAATATGAGGAAACTACAAAGATAATAGGCTTTAATTAAAAGCCAATATGACATGTAGATAACTATCAGATTAGTGTGCAGTCTAATGGCAGGAGTTACACCCAGGACGATCTCTGGGCATCAGTACAAACCAAAGCCATGCCCTGCAAACTAGCCAAATGGACAGCTGCAGAACCCCATCCCATCTCCTACTCTACACCCTCAACTGCTGTTGGTTACAATTCACTATTCTTGGACATTCAGATCTTTTCCTTAAGAAACCAAACAGAATTCCAGAATCTGCTATCCTAACACAGGTTTCTTACTCATAATGAATTTTTGTTGTTGAAATTGTTAGTTCCAGAAAATATCCAGAAAGTCAATCCCAAAAGTAGCTTTTAAAAATTGCATGAGCGGCCCAAGATGGCGGCGGCGTATGAGGACGCTGACCTCAGCCCCTCCTACGAGCAAACTCAAAAACACATGTACACAAGTAGCAATTACTCCTGGGAAAGAACCCAGCACTAAATAAACAACTTCTGACAGTAAACAAGAGAAAGAGACCAAACAGAGAAGCCAAGGGGTGCTCTCCAGAACTACAGGGAGCTCTCCGGAGGTCGGAGGGGATGATAAGCAGTAAGTAGCTCTAGTCAGGGCTCAGGCCTACCTGCAGGATCACCGCAGTGCGTTCACAGCTACATCGTTTGGAGTGTTGGCCTCCAAACAAAGGAAGCAGGAACAAGAAAGTGCCACTACACACACCCCCAGCCACGGCCTGCTCCAGGCTACACTCTCTACCCCAGCTACCGGAAGTTGCGGAAGTTCCGGTTTGGGCCTCAGGCACCAGAAGTGCCTGCTCAGCCCCTGACTTCGGAAGTGCATCAAGACAGTATTAAGTTACGTACTATTGTCTTTATTTTTCAAAATCTGGAATTTCTGATCGTTTCACAGCTCAATTGTTTGGTATATAAAGATGTATGATTGTTACAACTTCTTTGAGCATTGTATGCTTCACAGTATAGTTCTGACCAGTTTAAGGCTTATGGTTAGGAATTCTACTTTAATTGATATTAATATTGCCTTTTTTAAATTCTTGTTTTGCTTTTATGTGCTTGATTTTGCTGCAAATGCTTATCTCTTTATCTGAAAATATCCCAAATTATTTTAGATATTAATTTTTGATTTTCAAATTAGCCTGCGACTACTTCCCTGGCTGTGTTGTTGAGATGGTCTAATGAAATACAACAAGATGCAAAAGTGCCTTCAATTGTACAAAGAAAATCAGTGCTCAGTGAATGTTAGTTGCCTATATTACTTTTTTGTTTCCTTTCTCAGAACTTCATCAGAGTAAAGGTATATTTTTAGGAAGACCAGACTGGACTGAAATGTTGTAAAGAAACTATAATCTACTAAACTGTGTTGCAACTGACCGATTTGGGGTTATGATATATTAATAGCCATTTCTATGGAGTGCTGGAGCAGTTGAGCAAGAAGTTGTCAGTGTTTTTCTCTTGATATCCAGGATACTGGTGTTTTGTTTATAGACAATTAGTAAGATTCTAGAGACAGACAGAAGTATTCCT
>NW_017732161.1:743201-749719 GCF_001890085.2 Hipposideros armiger
GAACTTCCAATCTCTATGTCTTGGCTTGGATTCTAATTGAGATACATGACTAAATGTTTCTTTTTGTCCCTTCTTTTATAAAGTAAGGAAAATAAAATTCACCCTATTAAACAGCTGAGCAAACTGAGGATAAAATCAGTAATACATATGAGCCGACTTTGGGATTGCAAAAAGCACAATGGATCAGGTCATTATTGGGATAATAATGATGGTTGCAGAAGGGTTAAAAAAACCTTTATCTCCCTGAAAGCCAAAATAGCTTATGAAACTTCATAGAGTGATTATAATGTTTAACATCCGTAAAGAGTTTTACAGAGCATTTTTACATAAATTATACCACTTAAATCCTCATATTGGCATTTAAATACGCATGGTTTTTTCTTTTTCTTTTTTTAAATGAGGAAACTGAGTACTAAAGAGATCAATCTGCTTTAGAAAGCTCAGCCAGTTACAAGTGGCATTACCTTTGGTAGTATTACTCTTTCTTCTTGTAACTCTTCTGTTTCAAGAAAAGAATTGCATAAAAAGTTGTATTAAAAGTACTATATTTAATACTTTGTTATTTGTGCAACACAACAATGCCCTGTGGGCATATAATATTCTCTGATTGTTCTCATAAAACCAAATTATCCTTGAACATTATTAAAAGGTTTTACTGAGATTCATGTATGTGTTATGTGGATTAATATTTCCTGCAGAGGTTATTAACTACTCTAAAGAACATTTTCACCTTTCTCCTAAATAGTCTTCCTCATTATAGAAACAAAAACAATATATGGAATTAGATGGCAGCTTTAATAATTACAACTAAAACCAAATGTAAAGAAATGGATGTAATAAATTATATCTAAATGGAATCATTTTTCAGACAGTTTGTATAACTATCAGTAGGCTTTTAGTAATAATAGGTTTGCTTAATGATGGTTCTTAAATATAGGCTCATTAACTTTCATAATTGATGAGTAAGAATAGAGTACAAACACTAGAATAGAATACTATGTACATTACAAAAATACTGTATAAAGCTACTTTTAAAATAAGTACAATTTTTAATTAAGAAAACAAATTTAATATTTGAATTAAGAAGATCAGAGCTGAGGGATCTGTTTTGCTCACCACATTAAAAGANTTCTCCAGCTTATGGTCACAAAGATAATCTCCAACACTTATAAATTTATTTATTTTTTACCTTTCATTCAGATCTTTAATCAATTTGGAATTCATTTGTGTGCATTGTTTGAAATAGAAATCCAAGTTACATTCTATTCAGGTATAACTCAGTTTTCCCAGGACTACTTCTTGAATCCTTTCCCCACAGCTTTGTAATGTCATATCTTTATGATTCTGTTCCTGACTTACCAATTTCATTTGTTTGTTTATCCCTGAATTAATAACATACTGTCATAGTTATGTAGTTCTATAGTTATATAAAATTAATGTCTTGATATCTGGTAGGGCTAGTCACCCTTTACCTTGATATTGCTGTGAATTTTTGCTTCTTACTCTCTAGAGCAAATGATTAACACCAGCAAAAATTTCAGAAAAGTTTCAAACCTTATGAGAAACTGGCAGATCACTACAGTCAGTATGGGGTGGTGGAGAACGCATTGAATCATGAGCAATCACAAACTCTCTGGGATCCAGTTTTCTCATCTTTAAAATAAATTTTATCATTGGTTAGTAAAAGTTGCTATTTTGATATAGGGAGAGCAGCAAGGCTGATGAAAAAGAGAAAGCTGTTCATAGAGTAATGCATTTTAGGGGACATTTGTGTGTAGGAAGCTAAAATGCAGCTGGATGGGCCTCTGGAAAGGACAGACCTGGCAGATTACATTCAAAGCCATCTGTAGAGAAGCATTTTTCCTCTGGGATTTAGGTGTTTCATCTGAAGTTTCAACAGAAAGAAGAGAATATCTCCCATTCCCATAGCTGAGTGATAGGGTGAGCTACTTAGCCTTGATATGAAACAGAGGTACAACTATTAAAAAAAACAAAAAACAAAAACAACTGATGGTTTGAAGGCCAAGTTAAGTTGGATTAAATATATATATATATATATATATAAATATATATATATATATATATATATATATATATATATATACATTCCTATGTTTATACAATTGATCCTTGAGATTTCCTATCCCAGGAAAAGAGTCATTGCACCTTACACAGCTGACAGACTGTCTGTCACATAAAAATCCAACAGAATGGAGTGCCATTAAAGGAAAATAAGGAGTAGGCCACCTACATACATGATTCCGGGAAGGGAAGAACTGATCTGTGTGATGTGGTAGAAGGGCTTAACAGCAAATGCATTCTCCTGTTTAGAGCTTCCATGACAATGTTACCATGTACTGAAACTTTTAGCCATGCTATCTGGTTAAGAGCCTAATTGCTTTTCTCAGTTCAGAACTATAGACCCAAGACCAATGGCAATATTATCAACACCGCCACTTTAACAGCCAGCCGCATATCAATTCAGGGTTTCTATTCAGGGTAAGGAGAGAAAAATGAGATAGAATTCTAGAACTTAGCCAGCAAAGCATATTAAAGACAACTGAAATTAAAGCTAAAAGTTGTCCTTGTCCTCCTTTAAGAGCCTATAAGAAAGTGTTGGAATCTTATAAATTAAAAAAGTAATTAAAGTATATAAATTGCCTATAAAAAAAACTAGACTTCAGGGACTCACTTCAGGCAAACCAATGAGATAGGTCAATTGTCTTCTTCATTTTACAGGTATGAAAACAAGGTGCAGGAGTACTTGCCTAAGTGACTGACTTAATAAATAAGGCAGAGTTAGGATTTGAACCCAGGGAACCTTCCTCTTTCTCCTTTTAGTATATCTACCATACTTGTTTTTACTCCATGGCATGGGTGTTGAGTTGTGAAGCAGTGTTCTGGTGATAATCCAGTGGAAGAGTCTGAATTCCCACTTACCAGTCCATGTCCTCATATAGTGAGACAGTAACATCAATTTTGGGGTGCCTTAGTTTCACATTCCCATAATACCCTGAGCTTTTTTTCATTAGGTCAGTAAATATGCTGCATAGCAGTTGTGGATTTATGTTTCTATTCTCCTACTACACACTAGGCATTTTGAGGACAAAGTGTCATTTTCTCATCTTTGTATCCCCAGGGATCATTGCTGTGTCATAGTAGGCACTGAATAAATGTTTGCTGAGTGAGTAAATGAAGAGCATCTCCACTTTAAACTCTTTTTCAAATTCTACATTTTACTAATAATGAAACAGACAGAAATCAGTAAAGTTCATTTGCCAAAGACCCACATTCGCTGTAGGATAGACACAGGATTCCTTGTGTCCGGAATCTGCACCATGCTCTTTTCACCATGGATAACTTAAACTGGTGAATGTGAACAGGAGGAAAGAGGGAATCTGCCTATACAGTGAACAGTTCCAGATACTTTCTGTTACCTAATGACACCATGAGAAATGTTTGGTTTCAGTTTCATCTCCCATAAAAACAAAGATGCCACTGTTAATATCTGACTCACATCAGTACAGTGACAAGTTCGTTGTCTTAGCACCTGGATGAAACAAGTAGCATTACTAAGTGCTTCCATTATAGAACTACTAATGAGGCAATTTGTTTAATTAGTGTCCCTTTACAAACCAAAATCAGACAAATGAGCTGGTACACTTGAAGGTTTAGGGAAAATAAAATTCTCAGTAGAAACAGAAATGAGGCTATGCCAGGTATTTGTGACTTATTATTGGGTTGTTGGAAAAGTCATGACGCATGAGATTCTAAAACTAGATGGCACTAGTTTTTTGGAAGTACTAGAGTCATTTGCATCTATGTTATTGCTACGTCATTTGACAGCTGGCAGTTCTAGCTTTATTCTAAAAAAATTGAGCAACTTGGTTAAGTTTTGGAGATTCTACAACAAGTTGAAGATGGAAGACCAAACTATACATTTTTTGCCATATTTTACTGTTTTACTTCCATAAAGGGAAGAACATGCGTCAAGCTTGTGAAAAGTTGCATAAAGTTTACAGTGACAATGCTGTACAAGAACGTCAGTGCCAATGATGGTTCACGAAATNATGGATATATCTACAGAGCTACCCTTGCATACACCCCACAGCTGTGTCACAAAACTGTATATTAATAAAAGGAAAATAAAATGAAAAAAATGTAATGAGAAATATATTCAGGGAAAGACTAGCTGGCTGTTTTATAAGGACATTGTATAGAGTTTTGTGGTGATGGCGTCATGTGAATAAAGTCCTTTTGATTCCACTTCTATTTAAAATAAGATACCATAGTGACTAATTCTCAAAGTCTAATGCTAATTAATTCAGTTTTCCTGTGAAGAAGAAAAAAATCTGATGCTACAAAATCTGCCTAATTAGAATCTCAGTCAGTTCACACAGGAATAGATTTTCTACTCTATATTTAAGATGAATCTTTTAAAATATATTTTACGACAGGCATATTTTATAAGATTATACACTTATTCTAATACTCATGACAGTCAATTGATACTGCAAGTTACTACTTTCATCTGAAAGTTTTCTATAAATCATTTCCTCTTGGTTTAATTATTTTAATAATTTTTTCTGAGAGATAGTACAATTATTAAGATCAGTAACCTAACTCACAAAACAATCATGGGAGGGCTGCAAGGCATCTAGTTCAACCCTCTAGAGACCCACAGAAGTTAAGTAACTTGTTTAAGGCTACTTAGTGTCAAGGGCTGGACTGGAACCCATGACTCTGATTGCCCAGTACATTAATATTTTATTCTAACACTAGCAGTGTAGAATACATTTCAGAATGTAAATAGAATATTTTCTTTGTGATTCATAAGTTTATGAAAGGAAGAATTAAATGAAATAACACATGTAAAAACAGGGAACACATTACCTAGTACTTATGATGTACCCAGTAAAAGTTATTTGTACTCATGTCTTCCCTCTGATTAAAAATGTTATTATGAAATATTCCAGACATATTCATAATTCAGTTTAAGAAATAAAGTGCTACCAACACTGTTGAAACCCCTTTATGTAACATTCTAAGATCCTATCCCCCCCAGTTAACTTTAATTTGGGTGTTTGGTATTTCAGCATATTTCTCTATGATTTTATCATTTCTTAATGATTTCATATGTACAAATCAAAAGCATTACATTTTACTATTTTATATGTTTTAAACTCTACATAAATGCTATAGTGTCATGTATCTTGCAAACTTTTCTTTTAACTCAACATTAGGTTTAAGGGATTTATTTAGGTTGGTTTAATTACCTCTAGTTTATTCATTCATTCTCAGTGCTGTACAATAGTCTGATCTCTGAAGTCATCACAATGTAAAGACTTGATCTTCTGTTAAAGAGTCTTTTGTAGGATATTTCCAATTTTTGGCCATACGAACAATCCCACTGTAAATATTGGTGTATGTTTTCTTATGTACATGTGAAAGAATTTCTCCAGGGGATAGTTTCTGGAATGCAATTTTGTTGAGTTGAGTGTGTGTGCATCTTCAACTTACCTAGATGCTGTCAAACTGCTGTCCAAAGTTGGTATGCAAATTCAGTNGGTGCCGTATCCACTGTATCACCAAACCTTTTCATCATTTGAATTAACATAATATTGATAATTACTCAAGTATGTAGCAGTAGTAACATGTTTTTAAGTTCTGATTATGTTTTGGGGACCATTTTCAGCCTTTCACAAGAATTAACTCATTGAATCCACAGAACAAACCTATGAGGTCGATACAAAGGCTATCCCACCTTTATGAAACTAAGGCACAGAGAGGCTAAGCAACTTGCCCAAGGACACACAGCTAGTAAGTGACAGAATTAGGATGTTCAGAATTAGGACCCAGGTGTTCAGCTCCAAAACCTGAGCTCTTGGAATTAACATTTGCTGCATACCCTAGAATTAAGGGTGTTACGTATATTACCTCACTTAATCATCTTGAGCAAAGATACTCAGAGGTTTGAGTCATTTACCCAAGGTCACATGGGGCAGTAAATAAATTGGGTGAACAGTGAATCACTTAGGACTTTTAGATGCAAGTAACAGAAAACTTAACAGCAATGGACTTAAATAAAAATTAAATATATTGGCTTATACAATTGGAAAGTTCAGGGATAGGATCAGTTTCAAGGAGCGCTTGATCAGGGGCCCAAATGAGTCATCCGGACTTGATTTTCTTGGTCTCCACTTCAGCATCCTCTGTATTAATTCCATTCTCTACCCCACATGGAGTTTTCTGGACACACCCACTCAATAAGAAAACAGTCTACTTCCCACCAGTTAAACACCACAAGTTTTTATGCTGAGACTGTGTACCTGCTACTAAAGCAACCATGCAGCGTTTGTAATATACTGACCGGCTTAGCCTGGAAGCAGAGGCTGAGGCCAAAAATAACAGTTGTTCACTGCAAATCAAACCCCAGCCTAGTCAGGCTCTCTATAAATGAGAAATTATTTGTGAGTATATTGATGTGTTTTCTATCAAAGTCATACAGTGCTTTCGTC
>NW_017732161.1:752109-752899 GCF_001890085.2 Hipposideros armiger
CAATCCTTTCAAATTAGGATTTACTGAATTCCACACACTTCGAGGCAAAAGAATGTCCTAATGAAGCATGTTCCAGATCAATCTGCTGCTCATTCATATTTAACTCTCTTGCAAAAGTTGAAACATAGAACAGTTCATACTAAGCCATAAGCCACCAGATTGAATCCAACAGTTTCTGACAGCAAGAGGCTTGAGGTGTCCAAATTCACAACAACCTGCCTCCAGATTTTATTTTAGTTAGATGTATCCTGGAACGGTCTGAATCTAGGAGAGTACATCAAGAAATTGCGTTATCTTTTTCTCCAATCATGGCCCCCAAAGGTGCTATAGAATGGCCCCCTTTCTTGTCTCTTACAGACATGCAACAGCCAGTTTTCCAGTCGCTTTCAAATATAAAAAGTCCAGTTTAGTTCTGCCAATTCAAAACTTCAGTCCAAATTAAAGAACGCTCGACTCCCCGCCCAGTGTGATTCTGGTCCTCACTGGGTTGTCAACAGCTCCCTACTGCATAGTTCTCTTACCTGAGAGATCTGCTCTTGCCTCTTCCTGCCTGGCAGCTCACCCCCGTGGTTCTTGCTGCAATAGTCTCTCCATCTGGTGACCTGTGACCTTGCCTTGGCTATCAGCAAGATGGCTTAAGCCTGACTGCCATCAGCATCCACTTGACCAATCCTTTCATGCCTAACAGTGGGGAGAGTTCCCACTGCCCAGCCACCACTCCTGATTATTTTCTCCTGGTCCAAAACCACAAAGACTAGATCTCACAAGGTGAAATGCTGGTTCTGTGCCC
>NW_017732162.1:0-7541 GCF_001890085.2 Hipposideros armiger
ATTTAAGTTTTAAAAACCTGTTTCATTTGTGTATTTTTTGCACAGGGAATACATGCATGTGACTCAAAATTCAAAGGTACAAAAGAGTAAACCATGAAATGAGAATCTCCGTGTCTTTATCCGCTGCTCACCCAGCTCTCCTACTGCTGCCTGTATTGTGTATATTCTTTCAGACATGTTCTATGCATGTACAAAAAAGTTCCTTATAGTAACTTTCTAATAACACGTAAACATGAATGCATGTTAAAATGCCCTCTATCACTCCCCTTCCCTCCCCCATTCCCGTACTTATAATACTAGGTTTTATAAAAGAAAGATAGCTGAGGAAGAAACCCAACTTTTTCTAGTCTATTAGCCATGGATAAAAAACAACAGTTCAAAATCGCAGGCTAGCCCATTACTTAGGGGGCTTGCACTTGGTCCATAAGAGGTATAATGAAATCCTATTATGAAAAGTTATTGGTAAGTTTGGACTGTATCTAGGCCCTGCAGAAGGCATTCAGTGGGTTTGGCACAGTAGCTGTTTACCAACCAGTACAGAAGTATCTCAACAGTTTAATAAACCTGCTTGGTTGTACTGGGGGTCCTACCTGGGCAGACCCACCTGGATGCCCGAGACTGCTGTAGGCTTGTTCGTTTAGAGATTACAGTCTAGTGGAGGAAAACACACAGTTGATTATTTAATTAAAATGATAGTAGGAGAGCTGAAAGAAAAACAAGAGCATCTACCAGGTGTCGGAAGTAGGTCATCAGGAAAGGGAGCTTTGTTTAAAAGGAAAGGATGAGCAGGAACTTGGAAAAGCAGTGAGGGTGGTAGGGAGGGAACAGCATGTGCAAAAGCTTCACACAGTAGGTCTCTCATGATGAAAGCAGAGGGTTTCCAGCACCCGTACCACAGCCATCATTTTATAAATCAAGGGTACGTTCTTCAAGGGCTCGCTGTTCCTCTGTGTTTCAGTGTAGTTGCTTGGTTTTTTCTTTATGAGCTCTCCCCTCCCAGGTGGGTAAATAGAGATAGCAGTTATAGCCAAAGCCACAGGTCACTAGCCCTTTACATGAAGGGCAGGGCGTTGGTAATGAGTGCAGCACAGCACATGCTCAGAGGTGCCCCAAACAGAAAGCCCTGAAGTTGCCTTGGGGGATGTTTGGTGGGAGACATGCACCCCTCGGGATGTGTGAGTTGGCGTCGTGGCTTTTTGCTGCTGCAGGTGGGCTGTTGAAGTGAATCAGAAGGAAAAGCTTATTCTTAAGTTGAAATTTGCATAATGCTACATAGAATAGGGTCATGTAGAGAAGACAGTGGGTGCTGGGTCTTCTGGTTAGAAATGTGCCACCGAACTGGCAAAAGGGAACTTGGACCTATTCATGAGGGTGGGAACAGTTGGAGGGAAGGTTCTCTTAGCCTACGACTGAGATTCAGGAATTCTGGTGTTGGGCCTGGGCATTCCCCGTGTAATTTAGAAGTATGGCAGCTATAAGGGGAAAACTCCTTTTTTCCTTCCTGTGTGGAGAAAAACCCAGTTCTTCCCTCCTGTGTGTTCCTTCCCTATGAGTCTCCTTTACTACTGATACAAAACACTTCACTTTTGACATTTCTGGTCACCAAATGTGTGGAGGTTCTCCCCCCACACTAAGCAATTCTGTGCGACACCATCTGGGTGTCCTACAATTTAACTCAATTCTGACGTTATCTACTCAGAGATAATGTCCAACCCCACAGGTTAAGGGCTTAGCCCTACAAGACTTTCCCCTTGTCCCCCATACTTCAGGTTCCAGTCACAAGCCCAGGTTACTACCTGTGCTTCTGACCAACCGGCTACAGATTGGAGGTTCCAATGACCCCCCCGCTCCTTGGGTTCGGTTAATTTGTTAGAGTGGCTCACAGAACTCAAGGAAACACTCAGGTTTAACAGTTTATTAAAGGATATGATAAAGGATACAGATGAACAGCCAGATGGATAGATACATAGGGCGAGGTTTGGGAGAGTCCCAATTACAGGAGGTTTTGTCCCTGTGGAGTTGGGGTGTGTCACTCCCCCAGTTGTCCACCTGGAAGCTCTCCAAACCCACACTTTTTGGGATTTTTGTGGAGGCGTCATCACATAGGTGTGATTGATCATTAACTGCATTTTCAGTCCTTCCTCCTCCTCAAAAATATGGGGGCAGGACTGAAAATTCCAAGCTTGTTCTTTCTGGTGACCAACCCTCATCTAGGAGCCATGTAGGAACACACCTGGAGCGACCTAGTTGAACAAAAGACACTCCTATCACCCAGGAAATTATAAGGGTTTTAGGATCTCTGTGCCAAGAACCAGGGGAAGAAACTAATATATATACATATAATATATATACATAAGTAATGGGCTAGCCTGGAATTTTGAACTGTTGTTTTTTATCCATGGCTAATAGACTAGAAAAAGTTGGGTTTCTTCCTCAGCTATCTTTCTTTTATAAAANCCACACTTGGCTGACCTCTTGGCATGATGCTCTATTAAGAGATCAGACCTGCACTGTGATGTCCAGCCCAAGAGGCTAAGGATGGCCAAGGGTTGGCTGTATGGACTGTGCAACCCAGCAGAACAGATGTGTCACACATGGCCTGAGGCTGTTGGTCTCTTAAATATTAGACCTACACTTTATTATGTTTGTGCATGTTCTAAGCTGCTGCATTAAGATGTCTTCTTATAGAGTACATTTCTTGATTCTGCAGGAATGAGGGAGAAGTGTTCCTTTCTTTTGAAAGAATGCTTATTAGGAAGAACAGTGATGACAGTCCCAGGTGTCACTCCCTCTGGTTGGTGGGCGGTAGGATCTTCTCACCATTTCAGAACCATGGCCCTGAGAGGAAAGCCAGTCATTGCCAAAGGACAAGCTCTGTTTGTCTTTGACTCTGGAAAATGCGAAACGAGAGCTTGTTTTCTTAACTCATATGAGTTCTATGGCTATTCTGATAGGGAAAAGTGGGGTTGGATCTTGGTCCCCTTAGATTAAGGTCCCGATACAAGTGCCAACATTATTATAGTGATCAGATATATTATGGCCACAGCAAATTCTAGATATTCTTGAGAAGCACATGAGTTCCTGAATATTCACCTATGAATATGAGTAGTGGTGCCCAGTGGACATCAGAAAATCTGCCTTTTATGGAGACAAGTGTAGTGGAGCATCTGTAGGCTCGAGCATCCAGCCATCACCTTTACCAGATTGCTAAGTGCTTCCTCCTCACTCTTCTTCCTTGTGCCTTCTGCCGGAGGCTGAACTGTTTTTTTGGCATGTTTAGGCTCCTCCACTGTGTGCATAAGCTGGTACGTCACTGTTACTGACGGTAAGTGTGCTGTTATAGGAGGACTGGTGTTTGTATTATTAATCACATTACCTTTGGAGTGTGGGCAATGCACTTAATAATTAGAGGAGGTTGATTTTTATGTGGAGCTGAGAAGATTACACGATAAATTCTTTGCGCAATGAAATTGAAGAGAGTTCTAAATTCAAATATTTTTTCCTTCACTCTTCGATAAGCATCTATCTGTGGGATGTGTCAGTTATGTGTGTTGCATTTCATTTTAACCCTCCGTCGGGAACAACTGATCTCACAGATTCATGGCACACAAGTTTGCAAATATCTAACAGTTAACTTAAGTATCGTGGCTCATCGCTTCCGTATCTTCCCCCTCTAACGTAACCTATCTCCAGTCATGTTTGTGACAGTATAGTAAAGATGTATTTCATAGCAGCATCTTTGTGTGCAATGAATCTGTGAGATCAGTTGCACCCAACAGAGGGTTGAAATGGTCTGTCATTTGTAATGATTCCAGATCTGTTGTTTTCCAGGAAGCTTGTCACCAGAAGCCCCACCAGAAATGAGGAAAGCCAAAGCTCATTGCTCTGTGGTGGCCGAATGGGTGTCAGATCTAGGATGAAGGAGAGCAGACATCCATGCTGATGATTACACACCTGCAGAGTTGTGACCTCAGGCAAGCACCCAGGTTGCTTGCCTGAGGTCACAGCTAGTTAGAAACAAAAATACAATTGACCCTTGAACAACAGGGGGGTTTGGGGCACTGATCTCCGGTGCAGTCAGAAATCCTTGTATAACTTGACTCCCCCCAAAATTTAACTACTAGTAGCTTACTACTAGTTGACCGGAAGCCTTATTGATAACAAACAGTTGATTAATACATATTTTATATGTTACATGTATTATATACTGTATTTGTACAATAAGTAAGCTAGAGACAAGAACATGTTGAGTAAATCACAAGGAAGAGAAAATACATCTACACAGTATTTATTGGAAAAATCTGCATATCAATGGACCTACGCAGTTCAAACCTGGGTTGTTCATGGGTCAACTGTAGTTGGTGAGCTAAGCCTGTTGGTTTCTCAGCTCGGTGGTCTCCAAGACATCACAGACTTGGCCTGTTCTCCATGAACAGGGCAAACCGTTTGAACCTGGGGTGGGCAGTATCAGCTCAGGCTACAATGCACCCCCTTTCACCTTCCTGTCCTATGAGCTTACAGCAAAATGATTGTAACCCATTTTGCTCTGATTGTTGAGGGCACTGCTGTGAGCACAGCATTATCCTAGCCTCTGGAGGGAGGGCTGGCAGAGGAGAACTTATTTTCAAATGCTTAATGTAATGAAATTATATTAACCCAGCAGATGTAGGTCGTGGAATGACTGTTTTGCAATGGTCTGATTACTTTTAGATTAGCAGATGAAGTAATCAGTGTAACAGGCCACATCCTATCCTTTTTATTATTGTCCATCTGAGTACCAGATAATTGCAGTGGTTCCTGTCTGTCACGTGGGGGAGGAACATTTGAGAAGAGAGTAGAGAATGCGTGGAGAGCAGGACAGATGTACATCAGGGCAGTTTCGGCAAAGCTGAAGCATTGAAAGATAACAACATAAACACTTATTCTAAAGTAAAGCATTTAAAGGGTTCTGCATTTCTTAAAATGAACTAGGGATGTTTGGGTAATAGCCCAAGTGCTGTTTACATTGAAAGCTGTTCTCGGATTTAATAGGAAACATATCTGGTTTTGATTTCTAAAAACATTTGTTAGCAAAATTGCTGCCAGGAGACCAAGCCAGTCCTGGAATGCGAGGAAGTCTGAACTCTTGGTTTTCTAGCAATGAGGAGTGCTGCCCAGGGCCAGGTCTCGGAGAGCAGTCTCCTGGAGATTGGTTGATTACAGTCCAAGTTCACAAAGAACTCCTGTTAACCCTTCAGGTGAAAGACCTGGAACTGCATGGAAGACCTGGGAGGCCTGGAATGGAAGGGTTGGCCTAGCTTGGATTTCCTATAATAATCATTATTGATTGCCAGCACCTAAGGGTTTTAATTTCAGCATGGAGGGCACTATAGGTAAGCAGTTCAGGTCTCAGACCCTGCCATTAGAGAGACCTGGGTTCAAATCCTACCTCCTCCATTACTTTTCTTAGTGCAGTGGTTCTCAACCTTGGCCGTACATTACAGTCACCCAGGGAGCTCTTAAAACTCCTGCTGCCCAGGCTGCATCCTAGAGCAAGTGTATAAGCATCTCTGGGAGTGGAACACAGGTGTGGGTATTTTTTAAAGTATTCCCCCTCTTCCCCAGCAAAGGATCACCATGTTGAGCACCACTGTTCCAGTGAGACCAGGGAGAAGTTGACTAGCTCAGTAGCTGTGCTTCCTCACCTGCAAAGTGAGGATAATATTATTTAACATGTATCGTTCCTGTGAAGATAAAAAGAGGTGCTACATGCTAGGTGCTTAGTCTCATGCCCAGCACATAGTAAGTGCTCAGTAAATGGTACTGTACATCACTAGCTTAGCTTCTCTACCAGCAAAGAAAACTCCTGAAAACTGAAATGCAGATGTGGTATTTCTCACATCCACCAAAGTAGGCTCTTGCATTTATTTGAGGCCGACAGACCAACTGGCACCCTCGAAGCCTGCAGTGGTGTTGCCGAGGAGGGTGGAGAGGTGGAGCTCCTCTGGGCTAGGCCAGCACAGGGCAGCTGTCGACTGTTGTCTGAGTTTCTCAGATCTGCAGGCACACCCAAACCCATTTGGGATCACAGAGATGCATGATCTTCTTTTGTTTTTCAATTGTTTGTTCTCTGATCCTCCCTCTCCTCTGCCGGGTATTGTGATAACTGCTTAAAAAAGATCGATCCTATTCTCTTCCCATAAGTGGCTTGAGTTGACCTCTGAAAATGGTTCGCTATTCACTTGACCCAGAAAAACCCACAAAATGATGCAAACCGATATGTCAAATCTTTGTGTTCACCTTATGAACACTTGTGGAAGTGTCCAGGCCATCACGGGTAGGCATACCTGAAAAGCCACCAGATACCTGAAGGACGTCACGTTACAGAAGCAGCATATGCCAGTCAGTCATTACAATGGTGGAGGTGGGAGGTGTGCCCAGGCCAAACAGTGGGGCTGGACGCAGGGTCAGTGGCCCAAAAAGAGTGCTGAGTTTTTGCTGCACATGCTTAGAAANGTGAACTTTGAATAGAAACCACATATCTTTTCCTGAATGCATTAGGAAAGCATTCTGTTTAGAACAGAGTTCTCTTCTGGGAGGGTAGAGTCCTGCGCCCTTAGTAGCAAGAACTGTGCGCTTATAAGTAAGGAGAGGAGAGCACGAACTACTGTGTTTGGCTGTCATATATTTTGTGGGCCATGATAATGCAAATCATGTTTTTTGATTCTCTAATCATATTTGATTCTCTAAGCAGCACTCTTTTCTGCTTGCAATTGGCCTGGGTTGCCCGGGTGGTTGAGTATTTGGCTCTCCAAGGGCAGAAGGATCACTCTACTATGTTTTGTATGGCAGCATTTAAAATTAGCCCCTGCTTTAGAGACGCTTTTGGCTCTGTCTCTAGAGCCAGAGTTGGAAGTCAGCAACTGTAAGAACAGAGCCACTCAGGAGGCTCCGGACCTTCACTCACTGGGTTGCAAGAAATATGACGCTCAGAGGCTGTTCTGAGAGTCTCTAAATTCCACAGAAGTTTAATGGCCCGAGACACTGACTTTATCTACATGCGGCTTAAGCACCTTTTCCTTTATCCTTGGAAGAGTGGAGACAAGGCACTGAATCACAATGGAAGCCGCTGCTAACAATGTGTGCAGAGTAGGCAGATATTCAGTCCCTTTTGGCATTTTGTGAGGAGGTCTGAGCGTTGCTGTGGCATTTGGAAATTTTCATTTTCTTTTCAAAATGATTCACAAGATCCCTATTTGGTGGGAGACCAATAACAGCACCCTTTTCTTGGGACGAAAATGACAAAATGACATAAAGGAAACCATTGGTCAGCCGCTTTTGTGGAGCAGTTCCTTTGTGCAGAGTATTTTGTGTGCTCCATACCGCTGAGGGAGTGGGGGCGGGGGGGGGCAGGATAGACACTTGGGAGAAGACACTGCTCTCCCTTCTAGACCTTCCTTCTGGGCTGAGGGGCAACACTGCCGCCCCAACTATCACCTGGGAGACATGACGGATGGGCACTTGCAAAGCAAAAATGTAAATTAATGGAAAACACGTGCGCA
>NW_017732162.1:15090-18783 GCF_001890085.2 Hipposideros armiger
TTGGGTAATATATATCTTTCATCTTGTACCTTGCACAGTGGGAACAGTTAATTCCCAAGTACTGTGACGGCTGGGATGAAGTCTCTAGAATCAGGAATGCAGACTGGCTTCCGTTTCTGTGATTCTGTTCTCATCACTGATATAAATCATGTCTACTTATGGAATATTCATCTGTCTGTATCACCTCCATAAATATTAATTATAACAGATTGATGCATTGTGTCTGGGTGAGTAGTTTTGCTCTCAGAACACTTCTGCGCCTACCTTCACCTTAGAACCAGCTCCAGCTCGGGTCTCCTGGTTCAGGAAGCTGTGCTGACTTGTTCACCGCTGGGCTGGGGTGTATGGGATACTGCGATGCTGAGGGCTCACTCCCGGAGAAAAACAGAGTTTATAGCACCTCAGTGAGGCTGTGAGACAGCGTGGAGAGCATGGACTTAAGACCTCAGAAGGTCTAGGAAGGATTCTGGGTTAGTACTTGGCCACTGAGCCTCAGTTTCTTCCTTTGTACAATGGTGACAGTGGTGCCCATTTTGCAGAATGGTGTGTGATAAAGATTAGAAATAATATAAATAATATATATGTCAGACCCATGATAAGTGCTCAGTAGTGTAGATGCATATAGTAATATTATATCTATGCATACTATAGTTCATATACAATGTTATGTTATAATTAATATTAGCATATAGTTAAGAGATGAGGCATTCATGTTTTAAAATTAAAATTTGTTTTTTCTATTTGATTTTGAGAAGGTATAATTTTATATTATAGATAACACAGAATTTTCTCTGAGGCCAGTTAGCTCAGTTGGTTAGAGCACAGTGCTCATGACACCAAGGTTGCCAGTTCGATTCCCGCATGGGTCATTGAGCTGCGCCCTCCACAACTAGATTGAAACAACTACTTGACTTGGAGCTGATAAAAAAAAAAAAAGTACCTGCATCCTCAGTTCCTTGACATTTTTGCTGCCTGTGCCTTCCATGTTGAAATTAACTTTCTTCTCTGCTCCTTTGTATGTGACCACTACAAGCACAGGTTCTCAATTCTAGGTTTTAATAGAGCGGGCACAACCGTGGCCAGGGAGGCGGGTGAGGGGGTGTCCAGTGCTGGACTCATCAGTGCCAAATCTACTGGACAGCACTTTGCAATGCGGTACAGGCTCTGCTCACAGCACGCCCTTGGAGGCTCCAAGTTCGCTGTGCATAGACCACTAACCCATTTATCATGTCACATTGTCATTTGGCATTTCCGTGTCTCTCCCACTACACTAAATAAATGGAATGACATGTGGAAAAGCACCCATGGAGTGCTTGGCATGTGGTTTGTGTTCTCTCCACATGTATATATATATATATTTTCATCCTTTCTCCTCCCCACTTGTTCCCTCAGCATCTCATGCATCAATAACCCCAGCCCAGCACAGACGTAATAGGTGCTTATTGAATAAAGGAGAAGTGAGAGTGTCTCTTCTTCCCTAGCTCAAGTGCACCGTAATGTGTTCCTGTCTGGTGTCTGGTGGGCAGCAATGTGCAGCCAGACATACGCAGTGACTGTCAAAGGTCACAATCAGCATTGTGGCCCATTTGTGTTCATTGCTGTACATCCATCTCTTGTGTGATAGCTGGAGAGTTTGTCTTTCTAAATGGGCTGTTGAGAGAGGTTTGAACTATTGAAAGGGGCAACTATTCTTTAAAACCATGACAGCTGCTCTGCCTAATACAGTAGCCACCAGCCACATGTGTCTGTTTACATCTAAATTAATTAAAAGAAAATGAAATAAAAAATCCGGCTCCTCAGTTACACCAGCCACGTCTCCAGTGCTCAGTGGTCACGTGTGGCTCGTGGCCCCATATTGAACAGCACAGATAGAGAGCGATGCCCTCACTGTGGCGAGTTCTATTGGCCAACACTGTGTTAAAGGGTGGGAAGAGATTTAAAAGTGACTTTTAGAGGTGAGAGGGTCCTCTTCAAGTCTGCCTCCTCATTTGCTGTGGTTAGAGGAAGGAAGTTTTCCAAGATAACACTTCAGTGAGAGTTAGCATGTCATCGTGGGAACTCATGAGGGAGGAGGATCAAGGGAAAAACAGTAGAAACCCCAGCTTTCTTGAATTGTCTTGGATGTTTCTAAAGCCCCTGTATTTGGGGGTGGAACCTTTTTTTACTTTTCATCACCGCCTTCACAGAGATCCATTGCCTTTGGATTGGCCTTCCTATTTCTCTCATAGCCTACTCATGACACCACCCTTTTTACTCTGAAAGTGATTTTAGGAGGAAAATACAAGGCCCTCCTGGACACGGCAGGCCTGTTACTTGACAGCAGGACTTATGGGGCCACTAGGCCAATGCTGATGGACCAGCAGCCCGGCCTGGTTTCCGGCTCCAGGCACAATTCTGGGTTGAAACTTTGCATGAACACAGTGCCTTTGATAGGATGTCACCTAAAATGATCCTGCTTTGTATTTCCCAGGCTAGCCATGCCTTGTACAGAATAACCTGGTAGCCCATCAATATTGCCCGATGTACAAATGGAGAAAATAAAGCCACAGAATGGTTGAGCATGTGCTCGGCAATTCAGCAACAGCAATTGAAGTGAAAATCACACCCACCCTCACCTCTGCAGTTCCACATCTGGGGATTTATTCAGCTGTCCTAGCACAACTGTTTAGTCATTGCAGCATTAGTTATAAAGTCGAATACCTGGAAACACCCAAAGTGTCTGTGTATAGGGGAGCGGGTTGTGGATTATGCCACGATAACCCAAGTAATATTATGCAACCTGTAAAACCATAATTTAGATTTGCATATGCTGATATGGAATGATATCCAAGATATATTGTCAAGTGAAAAATTAAGATGTGAAATAGAATCTCTAGCATNCGTGTAGAGCATTTTTAAAAGCTGGTGTTTCATAAAACACAGTTTGAAAATCCCTGGATCTCTAAGATCCCTTCTGTTGAGTTGTGTTCAGTTGTGTCTCTCCACCACCACAAAAAAAGATACGTTAGAGTCCTAACCCCCCCATACCTCCGAATGTGACCTTATTTGGAAATAGGGTCATCAAGTTAAAATGAGGTCATTGGGTGGACCCTAATCCAGTATGACTGGTGTCCTTATAAAAAGGGGAAATTTGGAGACAGACACGTACACGGGGGGGATGCCATGGGAATATAAAGGCAGAGATTGGGGTGATGCGCCTACAAACCGAGGAAGACCAAAGACTGCCCGCAAACCACCGGAAGCAGGAGAGAGAATATTATTCCTCATGGCCCTCAGAAGGAACCAGCCTTATTGACATTTTGATTTCTCACTTCCAGCTTCCAGAACTGTGACACAATACATTTCTGTTGCTTGGGACACCCAGTCTGTGGTACTCTGTTATGACAACCAGTGCTCACCGACATACCTGCTAACTGGAATGTTTGATTATTTGTACTGATGGTGAAATAGGGATTTGTTCACTTTCACATCTAGGAGGGCACATAGACTCCAGAAATACCCGTTAACCACTCCCTTTCACATTAGCAAATTTTTGCCAAAAAACTTTTGACACTTAAAGCAGGTGGGCCTAGAATTTGCAAAGCCACCCCTGCTTTGGGCCCAGGGAGGTGGGCAGAGAAGGGTCTGGTGAGGATGAGGGACATGTTGCTGCCAGTTGGTAAAAGGAAAAAAGGCATGCTTCCAGCCTCTAAA
>NW_017732162.1:19910-36613 GCF_001890085.2 Hipposideros armiger
GGGCCCTGCTGCTCAGAGCTGGCATCCCAAGCCAACTCCTAACCAACGCGCCACTCGGCTGGCCTGGGTTAGGTGATTTTTAAGGCCTGTTCTAAACATTAAGTTATATGTGTCCTTGAAAGCTAGCCTTTATGAAAAAGCTACTCCAGGAAGTAGCCCTTCTCTGTTGCATCTCCCTACATAAAGGTCAGCTCTCCTTCCCCCATGCTCTTTGCTTACTGTTGCCCAGAGCAGGGCTGAGAATTTACCTGTTGTCAGGGTCAGGGGATTCACTTGTTCTCTCCTCCATAAAGTAGGAATGAGGACAAGATAGGTAAGCCCTTTCAGGGGAGCTGGGGGAGACTGAATAAATAGAATGTAATATGCCCAGCGTCTTATCAGGCTCAGTAAATATTTGTAGAGTAAATCAGTGAATGAATGAATAGAAAATGAGTGACTATGCTTAAATCTTGCTCATACAGATGGTCTAGTTCAGTGTTCCCAAACTTTCTTGACATGACCCACAGTAAAAGATAATTTTATATTGATTATGCTGCTCTGTTGCTATATAATGAGTCACCATAAGACTTAGTGGCTTAAAATAATGTCCATCATATATTTAGCTCCCAAATCGGTAATTTGGGCAGGTTGGTGGGGGCAGCTCATCTCTGCTCCATACTGCGTCAGCTGGGTGCCTGATGGGTATAGATGGCGAAAGGCTGGGATCACCTGAATGCTCTCTCACCCCTTTGTCTGGTAGTTGACATTGGCTCTTGAATGAGACCTCAGCTGAGGCTTTCGGCATGTGGCTGGGGCTTCCTCACAGTATAGTGGCTAGATTCCAAAAGTGAAGGGGGGAGAGGGAGAGAGAGGGAGGGTGAAGGGGGGGGTGAAGAAGGGCGGAACAGAGGAAGACAGAGAGTGAGAGCGAGTGAGCGCTTGCCATCTGGAAGCTGTAACACCTTTTATAACTGACCCTTGGAAGTCACATAGTGTCACTTCCACTGCATTTTTTTTTTCCTCATTGTGCCAGTTACAAAGACCCACCCAAATTCAAGGAGGGCCATAGATTCCACGTCTTCATCAGGAAGTGGCAAGGTTCTGGGAGAATATGTGAGACTAGAAATACTGTGATCACATTTGAAAAATAGAATTTGCTATACCAATATGTATGTATATATTCTATATGAATAATAGGATATTTTATAATGTGTATATCACTTATGTACACGATATATGAATATATAAAACAATAAATGCTTTACAAGGTAATACTGCCCTTCTTACATGTGATATATCCTATTTTCTCTTCTATTCTTTTAAGAAAGATGTTCTTCACCAATCCACTCAATCCATTTTGTGACACACTATTTATTGTACTGTGCTCTGGTCTGAGTCTTCCAGAACCCCCTGGGCCAGGAGCTGTTCCTAAGAACCCCAGTGTCTGAGTTCTGCCCAGAGGCCAGAGCACACCTGCCTGTTTCTGGCTAAGCTTTTTATATCAGCAGTGCCTGAGTGACTCCTCGTTCTTGGGGAAGGGATCCACAAACCTTTCTGCCTGTGAGGACCATGGAACTCATCCCCTCACAGCCTCTGGCAGCCTCTTCCTTTGCATCAAATAGGCAGCTGGCAATTCTTGAAACAGTAACCAGCAACTGGTTGACAGAATGCCTGGTTAATGGTATGCAGCCAGCTCCTGAGTGCAGCCATCCTCTCATGCTGGGGCCACACAGCCCTTCCCTGGTCAGGGGACCAGTCCTTCCCTGTGACCTGTTGTGTTGCTTCCCGTCAAGGGCCCAAAGCTGGTGACTGGGAAGTGTCCTGTGGCCAGCCGGGACCTTGTCCAGGAGGGAGGGAACACCTAGCTTTCTCTCTTTCATGGGATTGACATAGCCCCACCCACTTTGATGTCTCCTGGGAGTGCATCTTTGTACGTACAGCCTGGGCTCACATTCTGAGGGGCTTGTCTGGGTTTCTAGCAAGCTAGGATCATATGTTCAGGGACTTTGGTACTAATTAAGATATCCCTACTTTTTGGGTGGTCAAGAAGATGCATGTCCAATATGATGCTTTTTAACCAGGCCAGAGTAAAAGCAGGCAGGAAGCTGTATTTCACATGATGCACAGTAAACCTCATTGTTAGAATAAATAACTGAATATCAGAAAGCCCTCTGCTCCTGAGGCAGGACCAGCAGACATGCAGCCTTTTAGCTTACAGCTAAGCCCAGGTGTGGAGAGAGGAAAGCGTGGAAAATACACTGCAGAGATGCAGATAATTGAGCAGTCCTCCCCTCCCCCTGCCCTGGGAGGGGCCTGCAGGTTCCCTCAGAGAAGGCTCTCAGGTGCTTTAGTGGGAGGACTCTGAAGAACTGTCTGCTGGGTCTCCTGTTTCATGATTTAAAATTTTGAGCCCCTTCTCCCACCCCTCCCCCAAGGCGGCCTTTGATGTGCTCTGGGTGTAAAAGGTAGTGGAAATGAAAAGCAGGCAGTCACCCTGGGTGCCTGAGACCAGAAGGTGACAGGAAAATGAAAACATCAAGTTTGTGTTTCCACTGCTGGCCACAGGGCTTTCGGTGGCACTCCTCCTCTCAGCTTACACACCCTCCCCACTTCCTCCCCAGCCCCCAGGTTTCACACCGCTCAGTGACTAGCCTCACCCTGAGCTGAGTAAGGCCCACATTTTGTCGAAAGAGGCGCTAGGACCAGGGCCAGGGAAACTCTGCATGGGCTGGCTAGCCATGCAAAGGGCGCTTCCATAGCCTTCCATCGACACCAGGAATGGGCTGAGTTTCCTTTTCTCTTCTAATGCGAGGAAGAAGATGGAGTCTAGCGTTAAAATATGGTTGATGGCAAAGACAACCGGTGTCCACCTGGACTTTTCTATCTACATGGGGCCTGGGCCTCCCAGGCCTGTGTGTCTTTGAATGTTGACTGTGATGATGGAACTCAGCGTGCTGTCAGGCCGGTGTTCTGCCCAGCTAGAAGTATCTGAAAAAGGGGCAGTCCGCAGTTTCCCATCAGGGTCTGGTCATTTTTCTCTTTGGCATTGTTGACCTCAAAGTGTAGTGGTCCCTTCCCATGTGTGGGGGCCACCGTGTCACAAAGCTCAGCCTGGAGTCCTGTGGCCTGCTAACATGGATAGGTGCCCATCAGGGGCCCCAGGCATCCCGTATGTGCACATTCCAAGGGAGGTGCAGGCCTAGCAGAGGTGGCATAAACATTTCTTTATTATTGAATGTGATGGTGACATTTGTGAAATGTGGATATCTCAGACTTACGAAAATTGAAAGTCCCAAAGATATCAGAGAGGTTTACAATAAGCAGTAGTTTTTGAAATCGTGTTTTTAACTCTTCACGGTTCACGCACATCCCTCTCTCTGGAGCCTCCCATTTTGTCATTTTGAATTTTTTCCACAGTTATTGGATTTGTTGAAAGTCTGGCCTTCCTGCAAATACATTCTCTCTTCAAAGGTTTGAGGTGTACAGAAGACATGTGGTCCTGGGTTCTGAGCAGACTGCAAGGCTTTGAAAATGTAATTTCAAGATGATTCACTCAAACTGGAAAAATTCGGTGTGTCATGAGCCCGTTACCTCGAGTTTGTTCTGTGGCTTCCCACAACACATAACATTGGGGCCATTTCCAACTTCCTTGTGGTTTCCAAAAATGCTTTCCCATCGATTTGTTCATCACAGCAACCACATAAGATAGATATTGTTATATTCCTGCTTTGCTTTGCAGAGGTAAAAACTGAGGCCTGGAGATGTTAAGTAACCTGCCCCAAGACTCAGATTTGAACCCCAGGGCCGTGTTCTGTCCCCAGCAGACACTGCCAGCCATTCCAGAGCAGGAGAAGCTGTGCAGAACGTGCAGCATTGGCAACAGGCTCTCTGTCCTCTGCTCTAGCTTAGTGCCCAGTCCCCATCCTGGTTGTAAGATCCTGAGTTGTCCCTTGCTTGGGGTCTGTGCCATCAATCCACCTGGACCCCTGCTCCTGGGCCCCCCACAGAGCTGTGTCTGCTTACCCCAGGTCCTTGCTGACCTGTTCTCCTTGGTTGCCTGCAGAATACCAGTGGGGTATTCATTAGCATCACAGGGGGCTGAAGGCAAATGCCCAGGCTTGAAGGTGCAGGCAGTGTACCTGGGGTCCCTGGCCAACTTTAGGTCAGAGGGGAAGTTGTCCTCATTTTCCCAGAGCTCGGCAGGTCTATGTCTCACCCCCAGTTGGAGCTTCTACTTACCTTGTGACCTAGATGACAAAGCCAGGGCTGGGGTAGGAGAACCCTGGGGTTGGGTGTGGGATACCAGGCCCCATTGATGGCTGTTTTCTGTGGCTTCCTGGCACCCGTGTCTTTTGTATTGTAGGAACGGGCAGGCTGGGCCTGCGTCCTGCCTTGTGTGTAGCCTTCTCGGCTCAGAACTCTCTTGTAGAAGGCACAGCAGAACCAGGCGGGAGGGGAGAGAGCCCGAGACCCAGTCTCAGCCTCACTCCCTGCTTCCCGCACTGGATAGTTCCCATCAAGCTTGGTGACAGGTGATGGAACCTGTAGCTCAAGATCATGAGGAGAACAATCCAGGCCCTTTCTTCTTTCTGGAAAGGACTTAGGAACATAGCTGTCATTTTCATTTTAGTTTCTAGAAGAGTAGACTATTTCTTGTTGGCTTTCTGGTGAGATTTGACAGGGGCCAAGGTGGGAGGGCTCAGGCCAGGTGTACTTGTCAGGAAGATGCATGGAATGGAGACCTAGAAGCTTTCAGACCTGAACGAGGACCGTGACCCTGGTTTAGCTTTCTGAGCAACCCCACAGGGACTTTCACAAGCTCACAAGCTTCAGATTATTTTTCATTAAAATTCTTTTTCCAAAATTTTTTATTGTAATAAACTTTATATAATATAAAATTATTATCTTAACATTTCTAAGTATACAGTTCAGTGGTATTAAATACTTCCATAATGTTGTGCAGCCATTACCACCATCCATCTCCAGAACTCTTTTCATCTTATAAAACTGGAACTCTGTCCCCATTAAACAGCGACTCCCCATGTCCCTCTCTCCAGCACCTGGTAGCCACCATTCTACTTTCTCTACGATTCTGACTACTCTAAATTTCTCATATAAGTGGAATCATATAATATTTGTCCTTTTGTGACTGTCTTATTTCACTTAGCATAAGGTCCTCACGGTTCATCAATGAGGACATCTCATGTTGTAACATATACCAGAATTCCATTTTTTTTCAGCTGAGCCATCCTGCCACCTGTTGGCAGCTCAGTGGCAGCTCAGCTCGGGCCGTGAATCGAACCAGCAACCCTGTTGCTCAGAGCTTGCACTTTTGAGTGAGCTCTTAACCAACTGAGCCACTCGGCCAGCCTCCATTTCTTTTTAAGGCTGAATAATATTCTATCTATCTATCTATCTATCTATCTATCTATCTATCTATCTATCATCATCTATCATCTCATTTCTTTATCCTTGTATCTGTTGATGAGTATTTCGGTTGCTTCCACTTCTTGGGTAGTGTGAATAATGCTTCTATGAACATGGTATACAAATGTCTATTCAAGATCTTGCTTTCAGTTCTTCTGGGTATATACTCAGAAGTGGATCACCTGGGTTTTGAGCTATTTTCTGCTTTTCTGAATCCTGTCTGTTTTAGCTCAGGTCTGGAGTAGTGGCCAAGAGATGGTCCCTGGGGTCAGATTGCCTGAATTTAATTCCTGGCTCTACCTCTTACAGTCTGGAGCCTCAGATAAGTGATATAATCTTTTGGGCCTCAATGTTCTCACCTGTAAAATGGTGACAAAGTATTATGGTGAGGACTAAATGTGTTCATATGTATAAAGTCCTAAGAACACTGCTTGGCATATGATAAGTGCAACATATGTTTTACAGATGCTACAGTTATTATTATTGTTATTACTATTATAATCTTTAGATGAGATGTGGTCAAAGGTAGTTCTCTAGATTGGATGGATAAGTCCAAAAATATTTTTTAACAGAACCTGTGTAAAATTTCAAAATGATACAGAAATGTAACAGGAAGAAAATTTTAAAACCTTCTGCATCAATCATGGGTAATTATTATTATATTTCCCTCTATACATTTTTATACGTATGCAGATTTTTTAAATTATACTGCTTTTACAATGTTCTCATTAACAGTATGTGGTAGGCATTTTCTTATGGTATAAAGTATCCTTTGAAACCTGATTTTAAGTTTCATGATATTTTATCATTCTGATGACATAATATATTAACTATTCTCTTTTGTTTACATCCAGATATATTCAGTATATACTTGATGTGGTGTTAGGTTTGAAAGAGAGCCCCTTGACATCTGTATAAAGAGGATTTAAGGTGAACATTGATGTCACCATTGTTTTCATCATCATCAACATCATCTCCTTCATGTTTGCAAAACCTTTTATGGAACTGGGCACACCTAGGACCAATGGATCAAAGTAATGTGAAGGCAGCTTTCAGCCTAGTGTAGAGAAAGAATTTTCGACCATTAGATCACAGCTCATTCATGGAGTGGCAACTCTCTGAGCCCATCCTCACTGTAGCTATTTAAACAAAGGGTGAATGACCAGCTGCTGGGGACATTCCTGCTTTGGGAGGGGTTGGTAAAAAAGGATTTCTATGGAAGGACCCATCTCTGAGACACTTTAAGTAGCTCCTTCATGGGAGGCAGTGTATTGCAGTGGGAATTCTGGATCAAAGTGGGTTCCATTCCAACTCTGCTACTTATTTGCTAACTGACTTTGGCCCAACCGGGCACCCTCCGCATCCTTCTCTGGTAAAGTGGGTCTGTCTGTGATATTGATGGAGAGCAGCTAGCCTAGTTCTTTGCACATAGCAAGTGCTCAATAAACGAATCTATCCCATTTCTCAGGAGTGTCCTTATCAGTACAACTGAGTATTAACTTTGGCTCTCATTGGGAGTCTGGTCTCAACTGAACTCCGTGATGAGGAGTCTGGTATTTATGTTGTTTACTTTCTGCCCGGTACTAGGCTGGGCACCTTAGATTTATTCTCAAGTGTAGTGCTACCTGGGGTTTCATTCCATTATTTTCTTTTGGAAGTGAAACAGACTTTCACAGTGAACAAAGGCATTCACTTGGTTGGTTTTCCAGACAGTTTTTTGCATACCAGCTGTAAGGGGTATCTTGGCACCCTGGGATACGTGACATTTTGTGAGTGCCACGTTCATTCCCGTACGTACACACTCTTCCTTCCGGAGGGTATGTATTTAAAATGGCATTAGATGTAAAAGAAATAGGCTATTAAAGCAAGCTGGATTTAAAACACTTCCTTGAGTGAAACCCCAAGTCACACGCATTCACAGAAAGTCTACTCGGCACGCTGAGTTTCCAGAATTGTCAAACCAGGTTAAGGCATTTCCACCAGAGCACCCCCTGCTTTCACTAACAGAGAAATTCTTGCTTGGAATCCTTGCCCTCTGGTTCCCTGTGGCTTTCAGGAAAGCCTTTTGTTTAAACAAAGGAACCAGCCCACTGGTATCTGGGTGAACATGTGCTTCCTACTGAGATGGAAATGATCTGAATCAAAAGGAACTAGGTTTCTTTTTTCTTTCTCTTTTTTCCTTCTTATGCACCTGAAACAGCTAGTGATTACTTGCAAAGGGGCCAAGTGCAGACCTGGGAGCATCTCTGCTTTTTGGGGGAAGTGTCTGCTTCTGTCCTGGGGAGGCACTAGTTAAAGCAAGTCCCAAGTAAGTGGACTTGGGAAGATGGAGAGGTGATGTATTGGATGGTGACTGGGATTGGAGCTGGGGAGGGAATGTGGACTCTGTGTAGCGTCTCGGGGACACGAAGCATCCCATGGTAAGCCTCAGCATCCTCCTCTGTAGGCTGAGTGGTCTCTCAAACCCCTTCCAGCCATACCGTCCCCGCAAAGCCCTGTCCTTTTCTGAGAATCGAGCTGGACAGCCCGTGTTCCATGGCTTCTGCTTCCATATGGGGTTTTCACAGCATCACAGGACATAAAAGTGGACTTCTTGTTCTTTTTGTTGTCGCTATAATTTAGAATTGGATTGCAGTCTTAATTGGAGAAGGGGATGATTAGGGAAAGGGATATCGGGTTATGTTTGTGAGTGTTTGTGTATGTGTATTTGTGTCTGTACCTGTTTGTGCATTGTGCTTGTGTGTGTGTGTGTGTTTGGTACGTATGTGAGTAGGTCTGTGTGTGCAGGTGTATGTGCCTGTATACGTGTGTATAGAGGTGAAAAAGGGGAGGGGTCCCAACCAGTCCCTAGTATTCTGAAAGCCTATTGATTTAGTTTCCTCCTTCCTTGGACATATTTCTCCTCAAAGGAATGATAGGTCATAATTTTAGATTTGTACTCCTTGGTGCTCCCCAGAGGAAGAAACCAGTCATTGATCCATCCCAGGCTGCTGTTTCTGTTTGATTGACAGCCCTGGAGAAAGGCCTCACTTGTCCAGCAAACCCTTTGGACTCTCACTGGAGACCCACTCTCCTTAGACTGAAGAAGCTTCAAGCCCAATAGCCTGAGCAGCCCCTACTGTGACATTCATCCTTGCCAGGGCTTCGATCTTGATAGGTATTAAAAAATGCTGATTGCATTACAGAATGATTTTTTTTTCCATCTACTTTCAGAGGGAAGACTAATAAAGACTAATAAAACAGTGGTTTGGGTGGAGAGAACAACTCCAGTGCATGGCATATACCTTTTGTGCAGTTATCAAACACAGGGTTAGGGTGGTAGAAAAAGATTGATGGGTCTTTTCTGAAAATACAGGTGGATATACAGTCTCCTGTAGAAAGGTAATTGTTCTAAGTAGTTCTTTTACTCAGGTTTTTATATGCATGTGACAACACCAATGGGGAAAAAAGGTTTAAAAGTGAACCATAATATAGATGTATCACACTGTCTTTAATTATTCACGATACAATTTTTATATTTACTGCTTTATTGAACATTCACTGTGTGCCAGGCGTTGGGCTAAGAATTTTATGTGCCTTATCATTCTTATTTTTAGATATTTAGGTTCTTTCCAGATTTTTCTCTATTATAAATAGTGCTTAGATGAATATCTTGGCACATAACTTTTTGCCTGATTTATGACATCCTGTTTAGCGTGGATTCCTCTCAGCACAATTACTGGGCATGGAATTGAGAAAAAAAAAACAGGCTTGAAACACTTTGGTGCCCTGTTACACTCCCACGTGAAGGAGGCGCCTGCCTATGCCTGCTTCCTCCCAAAGACTCAGAAAAATCAGTCCTTTGCTGAAGTGGAGGCATCAGACTGCTGCCTGAATAGAAGTCCTGAAAGTTAAGAGACATACCTGACAAAGTTTATTCTAGAGACTTCGGAAAAAAGACAGCATCCCTGTCGCTGGGTTTCCATATGTTCCAAGTTAGAGGCCTTGGACTGGAAAGGGAAAATGCGTGGAGCTGGGATGTTTTCAGGGGGTCTCTGGGTCGGTCTTGGTGTATGACAGCTTTACCTTTCCTCTGCTCTTCTCTTCCACTCAACTACCTTAGCATCTTGAGCTGGTGGTATCTGAAGGAGGTGGGATGGGATCGTCCCCTAGAGATGCCTGAGAGTCTGGGCCCCACGGGACCTGAGCCGTACATAGGAGGCTCTCTCCCTCCGTCTCCCTTCCAGGCTGCTGTGTCGCATGCCCTGAGGCTTAGGTGTCACCCTTTAGAAGGACTTTGGGGACAGATGGGAGGATATTCAGAAACAAATTTGTGTATACAAAGAGACCAGAGGCCCAGCTGGCCTGGGTTCTCCAGTGGAAATTGTGTTTTCTCCATCCAGACCTAGTTTAAAGACATAGGTTCAGTCCCATGCTAGCCAACAAGTATGTACCGAGTGCCTTCTCTCTGTGCCAGCTGTTATCCCAGTCGCTGGAGACAGGACAGCCAGCAGACAAAGCCCTGCCACGTGGAGCGCACAAACCTTCCAGTGGGGGGAGAGAAACCTGAAAGGAATGACAGAGCCCCTCAGCTGGCAGGAAGGGCCATGTCCAGGAGTGGGGCACAAAAGGGACAAAGAGTGACGACAGGGCGGGTGGGGTGAGGGAGGTGCTGGCTTCCCTGAGGTGGTCAGAGAAGGGCTTTTGATATTTCAGTAGAGATTTGAAGGAAGCGAGGGAGTAAGACATGTGAACGTTTGGGGACAGTCACAGAATGAATGTTCCCGGTGGGAGCAGCAAGCACGAAAGGAGTGGGAGGGTGTTTGGCATGTCCTGTGACAGAGAGGGGGCCGTGGGAAGGAAGCGAATGGGGGGGGGGGGGGGGGGAGAAGTCAGGAGGGTGGCATGGGGTTGTGGAGGAGGAGGCATCATGGGTGGCCCTGAACACCGCAGTAAGGCCTGAGGGTCCTGTAAGGACGTAGGGTCCTGCTACATGTACTGCAAAGCCCCTGGAGGGTTGATAGGGGGAGCAACGTGTCTGATGTCCTGTTTTCAGAGGTTGGCTCTGGCCTGGTTTAGCCGTCAGCAGGGTTGGAAGCAGGGAGACAAGCAGCTACTGGCACCGTCCAGGTGGGAGTTGGTGGCAGCAGTGGGGAGTGAGGTGTGGACCATGTGGGAGTACACACTGGAGAGAGGTCAGCTGTCATTGGCTTCACTCTGTCCCTTAGCTTGGTGGAGCCCTGGGCAGCCCTCTGTCATCCTTCCCTCCCCTAGGGAAGAGTAAGAACTTCTAAAATAGTCTGTTCCCTCTTTGGAATCCTGACCTCCAGGTCTCAATCACAGTTTTTAATAATCCCCGCATCCATGTCTTTTTGGAAAAAGGCTCACCTCTGAAATTGGTATGCATGTTTCTCTCCAAGTTGAAAATAAATCTTTAACAGGAAATGAAGGGGCAGTCCAACATGGCAACCCGAACTTGAACTAGAACCATCTGTTTCTTTTCCTCTATGTCAAGCCTTCTGCGCATGGGCACTTAAGGACAAAAGACAACACCAGGAACCACCTGCTGGAGCTCCCCAACTACACGGTCCCAGCAGGAAACACTGAACAGACAATCATCAGGATGCATTGTGAATGTTTGTCAGCTTTTGCACCTGTTTGACTTCCTTTTAGGGATTTGCATTATTGATACGATTAGTAAAAAAGGCCAAGAAACGTTTCCCACTGTAACAGGGAGGCCCTCGCTAGACCAATGCTCAGGAGATGGTGGTTTTCATTCCAACTCCGCCAGATGTGTGCCTGCGAGCATTCATCCTGGCTGGAACTGCTTCTTATTCTTTAATGTGAGTCCTAGACGGCTTGATTTCTAAAACGCATCTCAGTTCTAACATCTTACAATTCTAAGTAAGAGGATGAATAAGAAATAAGGAGCAGAGGTGACTGATGAAACCAATTCTCTGGGCTTTAGAAGAGAGGCTCTCTCCCTTGGTGGCCCAGGTCTGAATTTAGGGCAAGCTCCCGTGTGCCTCCCGTTAGGGCCTCTACATGTACCATTTTCAAGATATCAGAGGCTGTATGACTTGACTCATTCTGTTAAAGGAATTGAAGGCAGGGTTAAGGAAATAAATCTACTTCCATGCAAGCGGAATCATCTCTGATGGCTGCATAGTCTACACAAGGACCTAATTTGATCAGCTGTGTGTCAACCAGACTGTGTGTCTGCCTTGGATTTTTGCATCTCAGAAGAGAAATTAAGGAGAGAACGACAACTACCCACCCGAGAGATGGTTGTTTTCTCCAGTTCCAGCCTACTTTTTATTTATTACTTTTTTTTTGCTCCATTCCCTGTTTTGTTATGATTTATAATCTTGCCTGTCCCCTGCAGTGGCTTTGGTGTTAGGTGTTACTGAGTAAGCGAGTGGCTGGCTTCCAAAAATGACATGGCAGCTTTAGTCCAGGCTGAAGCCAGGTCAGCTAAGCCTGATACCGTTCTTTCTTCTTACCTACAAGCTAACATGTTCTCCCAGGCAGGGAGGAAGGGAGACGGGAGGAATCACCTTTATAAAGTCCCTTTCTGTTCTCACTTTGTTTTCCCTTTCTCAGCATGGCATATTGTGGTGAAATTTATCTGTACATTGATGAAACTGGTCCATGTTTTCCAGAATGCATTCTTAAGGAAACGAGTGTGTGTGCTCTACACTGAGGGGTGGATTACACTCTTTCAACTTAACTGTTTCCCAGCAGGTTCCCCATCCAGACACGCATTATTGTTTCAGTGATGATGTGGCAGCTGATAGTGTTATTCATGCTGTAATTGAAAGGACCCATGTTCCGGCAATTCTTTTTCTGCTGCATTTATGAAAAGCTGTCCCGGGCTCAGGGCTTTGTTGCTGTTTTGAGCCTGACATTGTTCTGGGTCTTTGTCTAACAGGAGGCTGTGTGACGCAATAGGAACCCCTCCATGCTGGGTGACACCTCTGTACTAGCAGCACTGCTGCGTAGGTAAATAGCACCAGTACTTTGGGCTTTGAGGTTAGTTCTCTGGCTTTGTTCTTGGAGCTGACAATTGCATCAGTCGGCAGTTGTCAGGCTCTTTGGGGAACTATTTCTAGACTCACCCAGTGGAAGTAGTCAAAGACAGAGTACCCAAGCATGGAGTACTAGAATACTCTAGAGCAGCGGTCGGCAAACTTTTGAGACGGAAGAGCTGCCAGGGGTCAGCAAACTGCGGCTTCATGAGCCGCAGGCTCTGAAGTAAAATTGAAAATGAAAATAAAACTATCATAGTTTCATTTATAAAATTTTTAAAGGATATTATTCACATAATGGTGATCATGTAAAAAAATATATATATATTTAATTATATATTTTTAAATTATATAATAATTTAAATAAGTTTTAAATTATTGTGAGGGACAGGATTGGCTCTTCCAAAGGTCTGCAGACTTCTGAGACGGAACGTACCCAAAGGAGCCGCATGTGGCTTGCAAGCCGCAGTGTGCCGACCTCTGCTCTAGAGTACCGAGCAACTGACCTTGTGCTTGTGAGTACACTGTCTTTCAAAGTGCAGTGTTTATAATAGGTGCTTTAAAAAGGAATTGACTAATTGATTTACTTTTGTTCTTTGGTCAAATGATAATTGAGACTTACGGATGCTGATATGGAATAGTTTGAGAAGCCAGTGGCAGTGTCTAAGCTGGGTTCTCCCCTGGGCCCCACTGTTCTATCATCAAAGCCTTACCACCCTCTAATCTCGTAGATGTTTCTCGAACCTGTCTACTTCTCCCTGGCTCCATTGCCATCATGCTAGCCCATCATTGCTATGTCACGCTTGGCTAATGCATGTAAAATTCTTAGTGCAGAGCCTGGCACATAGCGAGTGCTCAATAAGGCGTTTATTGTGAATAATTGAAGAAAGCGTGATACATGTATATGAGGTAACATTTCCCGATTTAAACATTTCAGAGACCCCCCATCACCCTTAGGATAAAAAGCAAGCTCCCTTCCCAGGACTACAGCTCTAGCGCCTGCCCAGCTCTCGCACGTCACCCAATGACACTTTCCCTTTTGAGATGGAACACCAGCCACGCTGACTTCCTTTCTTTTCTGGGACCCATGAAGCTTCTGCCCACCCCAGGACCTTCACACACGCTGTTCCTGCATCCTTGAAGCGCCCTTCCCCTCCTCTCCACCTGGTTCGTTTTTTCTCATCCTTAAGGTTTTAGCTTAAATGTCATTTTGGTGAGGACTTCCCTGACTACTCTATCTAAAGTAAGATCCCTCTTGTTATTCTCTGTCACAAACTCCATTTGATACCTTCATAGCTCTTCCATGCCTGCAATGATGTCTCTCTCTTTGATTACTTGTTTATTGGCTCTCTTTCCCTCTAGACCCTAAACTGCATGAGGGCTGGGACTGTGGCTGTCTTTTGCCACTGCAGGCCTGGCACATGGTTGATGCTAGAAAAACATGGTCAATGTTTGTTGAAGGAATCAACAGAAAGCTGGATGCTAATCATAATAGCCATATAGATAATAATAGATAATAATGCTAATGATTGGTTAGGGGAATGTCCATCATGTGCCAAACACTATACTCCATGCTTTGTGTTCATTATCTCGTTTAGCCATCTCTACAGTTTCAAACAGATATTCATCTGATGAGGAAATGAGCCATGAAATAGGTCAGTTGGCCCAGCTATTGAATCCAACCCGCAGAGGGTTGGTCTGTTACTTGATGCCCCGTGGAGATTAAGCCAAGTCCCCCTCAGATCTAGGGCATGGACAGATGCCTCACCTTGAAGAAAGATGAGGGGTAGGGGTGCATCTGAGATCTGCAACTCCCCTCGGGGCTGCACCACACCCAGTAGCATCCACTTTCTGAGAACTTTGTTTTGTGCTCTGAGCTTCAGTGGGTGACTCAACAATACTGCGTTCATTTCAATAAAGATAATGCCCTCCCTCAGAGGGGGTGTCAGTGTAGAAGGGGCTCAGTGGAGGAAGGGCAGGGCAAACGGGCAGGCAAAGAAAGGTCCTGTTTCTCATAGTCAAGCATGTTCTAGAAGTGCCTCATGAGGAGACCTGTATATTCAAGCTCAGGAAAGGGCAGGAGAGGGAAGGGGACCGATTTTAAGAGGACGTGAGAAAAGTTGTGCCCTTGGGTGTAGCCTCTGAGGAATATTTTAAGCCTTCTCACCAGAAAGGGTGACGGTGCTGGGGAGTGATCTGAATCTAAGCAGTGAAGGGTGAAGAGTGAGTCCCTTTAGCGGATAGCTGGGCTCGTTGTCTGCCGCTAGGTGTTCTGGGACATCACCACTGATGCACTTTCTCTTCAGTGCCGACTGCAGGCCTCATTCTGTTCCTGGCCGCTGCAGTAGCTGGGGTTCCAGTGGCCTTTCCCTTGAGTTACAGCCTCTTCTAACACCATAGCCACAGGAACCTAGGGCCTCCTCCTCTTTCACCCAATAAAATCTTGTTTAAAATTAAAACTACTTTCTGCTGCCTAATCTGTCTTTTGGCTTAGACTGAATTTCCTAATTCCTGCTATGAACTGAGGGGGACCCTTCAGAAGCTCAGGCCCATGATAATAACAGCTAACGTTCATCACGCATGTACTATGTGCCAGGCACTGTGCCGAAGCTTTTTCCACAACAACCCAATGATGTCGGTACTTTTTACTGGTCTTTTGTTTTCCAGATGGGGTTAGGGATGCACAGAGAGATCATATGAGGGGCCCAAAGTCACACACCTAGCAAGTGGTGGCACCAGAAATTGAACCCAAGGGAGGCTCTTGGACTGGTTCTCTTCAACTGTGTGCTAGGCAGTGGTGTGTCTTGCCAGAGGCAGCCGTGAGAACCCCGAGCTACCAGATGTGTCACCCTCCCTATTTAGGACAAGCAGCTCAGCTCTCAGCCTCTTAAAGAGTCTTTGCTGGCTGGTTTTGTTCAGTGGGTTGGATTTGCTGGCTGACTCTGGCACTCCCGGAATTCTTACAGCACAGATGCCTGAGTCATACAATCTGACATTCCATCCAGTGTGACCGTACTGCCATCTTGAGTCATTTCCAGATATGTATATCTTTTCTCCCCATCTGAATTGCAAGATGTTTATGAACAGGGCCCATGCTTGTGTTTCTCCAGTTTCCACAGAGTACCTGATATGTTAGTAGGTGCTTAGAAGTGGTTCAATGCCACTTAGCCCGACTAGGGGACAGAGTAGCCTCCTCTTAAGTGGCAGCCTTCTACAGGTGGATTAAACTTGCATTCGACCAGTATCAATAAGCCCTTATCTCAGCAGGACAAATGTGGTTTGCTTTGGCAACTGTCAAGCAGAGGAAAACATCACCTGTACACTCTAGAACCTGATTTCTGGGAGTGTTTCAGGGTCTTGGCCATCTTGTACATTTTATATTGGCCTCTTTATATCAGGCATCACTGTGCTTATAATTCCTGAGGTGAGTGCTATTCTCAGTCATTTGTTCGAAAGACAGAACCAAACTGAGCTCTGAGATTGAACCTGGTTGGCTTGGTGGAGCTTTGGGGTCTGATCTGCCAGGTAGTTTCCATTTGGTTTTGCTGTGAGTTGATTTGCATGCCTGCTGGTTTGAGAAGGAGCACAGGCTGCTTGATGGGTCAGGGGTGGTAGCTATGTAGCCTTGGAAGAAAGGGGGTAATACATGCTTCAGAGTGGTGCTTTTTATTTTTTCCCCATTTTGGACAAAGAATGCTCAGACATTCTTTCAACTTGCCTCTCACCCTTGGCTTACCTCGGATAAGGAGAGTGTAAAGAGCTAAATTACAGCCTTCTGGGAGCTTCCTGTCTTTCTGGAGCTGAATGCCATGTTCCATTTGAAAGGATTTTTTTTTTTTTTGGTTTTTCTTGGATCAGACCTCTTCTTTTGATTATCCTTGGACGAGGAATGCATGCTTATTACTTGTCATGGTGTATGCTGACATTGGCTGTGCTAAGGTACCTTTGTGTCAGGAGAGAGAATGGAGGCCATTGGCAGGCTAAGCAACTTCGAGCAAGAGGTGACCTAACCCCTCCTGGTGCCTGTCCCCCGGCAGATTTTTAAGACTGATAGGTTACCTTTGCTCTTTCCTCCAGCTACCCAAGACAGTGTGAAAGGGTCAGGGCACCATGGGCAAATGCTCTACCACATTGTGTGGCCAGCAAACTTATAAAAGAGAGAGAATGTCAGGTAAAAGTGGCACATCGTTTTGGGTACAAACATTCCAGGGAAACACGTTGACAAAGGCTGACTCAGTGATAGGGCCAAGCGGGTGGGTCGTTGGCCTGGGTCTCCTCAAGGTTCTTGTC
>NW_017732162.1:41962-47191 GCF_001890085.2 Hipposideros armiger
ACGTCCTCCACAACTAGACTGAAGAACAAAAGGACAGCAACTTGTCTGTTCCCCTTCCCCCAATTCCCCAGCACTGTTCCCTTCCCCTAATACCCCAATAAAAATCTTAAAAAAAAAAAAAGAAGTAGATGGAGAAGACGAACCTCTGTGGCCAGGAGCATATAGACTACTTAGGGATGGAAGATTCTTCATCAGTAAGAGAGGCAGGAAGAGTCAGAGGCTATCTCTCCAGAAGGAAAGCCAAATACTGGGTGTATTAGTCAGGGTTCTCCAGAGAAACAGAAACAAAGCCAATAGGAGATATGTATGATTTTATATATATATGTGATATATGTGTATATATATATGTGATACATGTGTATATATATATGTATATATATATATATATACACACACACACATATATATATGGTATAAATACACACTGCCTTTTATCTATCTCCTCACTGACTGTTGGCGGGACTGCATCTTACACACCACTGTTTCTGCAATGCTTAGCACAGGTCTTGGCAAATCACAGATGTAGCACAGACCCCTGGCTGTGCCTCTGCTCCCCCTAATCACTTCTCTCCTTCTTCTTTAGTAACAGAACCATTAACTTTTAGCTGGACCTATAGTTGCCAAGAATAAAAGAGGAAATTTATTATAAGGAATTGGGTCACACAATTACGGAAGCTGAGAAGTCCCAAGATCTGCATTTGGCAAGTTGGAAACCCAGGGGAGCCAATGGTGCAGTTCCAGTCCAATTCCGAAGGCCTGAGAACCAGGAGCGCCAATGGTGTAAGTTCTAGTGTACGAGCCAGCGGCTTCAGTCTCAAGAAAAGTCGATATTTCAGTTTGAGTCCAATGGTAGTCAAAGACTGATGTCCCAGTTAATAGTCAGGCAGGAGGAGTTCCCTTTTACTCAGCAGTTTGTTCTATTCAGGTCTTCAGTTGATTAGATAAGCCCCACGCACATCAGGGAGGACAATCCGCTTTACTCAGTATAGCTATTCAAATGTTAATCTCATCTAGAAACACCCTCCCAGACACAACCAGAATGTCTGACCTAATAATGTCTGGGCACCCGCTTGCCCAGTCAACTTGACACACAAAATAACCGTTACAGTGGGGTTATCTATTTTAAGGGGTCCTTTCTTCTCTTCAACAAATAAATCCTAAGCATATCATTTCAGTTACTATAACTCAGATCCAAAATGAGAATTTCTTTCTCACATATCAGTCCCTCTGAAAGCAGTTTGGCAGCTCCACAGTGTCTAGAATCCAGCATCCTCTGTTTTGTTGCTCCACCATCCCTAGGGTGTCTGCCTACATAGCCCAGTATGGCCTTAACCCCACCAGAACTCATACAAGAAGGGGGAAATGGAGAATTGCACCATGGGAAGTTTACACATCACTTCCATCATATCCTATTNGTTGTAACCTTCATGCTTCAAAGGAAGGAGAGGCTGGTGCTCAGAGCACACGGAGCACGGAACTGTGAGCCCAGAAGAGAAGGCAAGACAAAGGGGGCAGAAAGCAGACATGTTCTTGTTGATTTCTGTAGCTAAAGGCTGATTCTCTGAACCAGGGGCTGGTAGCACTGGGATGAGACTAACAAGTGAGGGAGCGGGCAGATGTGAAAAATATTTGAATATCTTACGGCTGATATTCGCAGTCAGACAGGATACTGGCTCTGCTTCCACACTGGTTCAAACTGTCTAAACATAAGCTCTGTTAAAATAATAGTCAACCTTTATGTGTGTTAGTCTGCTAGGGTTTCCATAACAAAGTACCACAGACCGAGGGACTCAAACAACAGAATTCATCTCCTTGCAGCTCTGGAGGCTGGAAGTCTGAGATCAGGGTATTGGCAGAGTTGGTTTCTTCTGAGGCCTCTCTCCTTGGTTTGTAGCTGGCTGTCTTCTCCCTGTGTCCCCACGTGGTGTTCCTCCGTGCTTGTCTGTGTCCTGATCTCTTTTCATATGGCCCACCCTCATGAATCCTTTTATCGTAATGATAGTAGCACTTTAAAGTCCCTGTCTCCAGATACAGTCACATTCTAGGTATTGGGGGTCAGGACTTCAGCGTATGAATTTTGGGGGACACCATTCAGCCAATAACACTTATTATGTGCTCTGCGGGAGTAAGGCCCATCTCGGCTCTTACTTATGTATTATAACTGCTCTCAGCACTGTGTGTGGACCAGCTCCTCTGATCCCTCCACTCGCTCTGTGGTAGCTACTGGTATTTCCCTCATTATACAGATGAGGAAACAGAGGCACAGAGAACTTGAGTTCTTTGACTCCAACAGCTAGAAAGCGGCAGGGCTAGAACTTGCATCGGTCACTCTGAGTCCAAAACCCAACCACTCAGCCTCTCTGCGGCCTCTGAAGCAAAGGCTCTACCCAAGTTTCTCACTGGAAATTATGCCATCGAACACGCTAGGGAAAGACATAATCTCGGTGCATTGAAGAGAAGAAAATATTGAGGTGCTTCACAACCATGGCTGGCTCACATCACACACTGGAATGAGAGGCCTTCCTTCATCTGTGTGGCCAACCGCTGCCCTTTCTGGGTGGGCAGGAGGTCCTCCAGGTGACACTCTGTTACCGTATCTGAGGAGAACAGGCCACAAGTTACAACTGGATGAAAATGGACAGCTGATGTTTTACATGGATTGTCACTCGCTAGTGGACGAGACAGGCCCAGGAGCCAGGGGTTTGATTCTGTCCGCGCTCAGAGCTGCTGTTTTTACAGCTGATTTCTCTGACCCAAGGTGTCCCTTTGCCTGGAGCCTGCCTTCTGTCACACCTCCTTCCTTCTGACCGTGCTGTGACACAATGACAGACTATTTATGGGACTATAATATCTACATGCTAGGCTCTTCGTAGGGCTCTGGGCTCTTTCTAATGAGAGTTTAAGGCTTTAAACATACAATTATGTAGGAGGTCCTGGTTACTTTGAAAGTTTTTCCCGCTGTCTCCTTGAAGTTAAACTCTTTTGCTGTGTGAATAATTGATTATGTGACCTTAGTTGGCTGAGGCAGAGGGTGAGGGGTGGGTTAGGGGGTTAGGTAAGGTTTTGGTTCTCAGTGTAAAGATACGTGAACCATGTATTTTTCTCCCACTTTCCTCCTCCTTCTTCCTTCTTTCTCTCTTTCTTCTTGATCCAAACTGGTCAGCGCTTCCTTGGCCTATCCCTGGAGTCCCCTGACACTGATTATCCCCCACTTTCCTCCTGCCAGCACACCAGGTGATTCACACACTTCTTTCCACCTTCATTGTTGTCATCAGGATTTAGCCACTGCTAGGTAGATGCTCCCTTTAAAAGGTCGGATAATCCATCCAGACTCAGATGGAGCCAGCTTCATTGTCAGAGGCAGGGCCCTGGGTTCTTAGAACACTGAGTGCAGAGTAGCCAGCTGCTCTTATCTCAGCTGAAGGCATCTCTCCAGAGTGCCCAGGAAAGCATTTTCAAATCACTTAGGGCTCGGGGTTTCATTTCCCTATGTTACCTGCTTTTCTGATGTCCTTTTTCTCCGCTGGCCTTGGACGCCCACCCTGCCTTCAGAATCCTGCCTGACTAAAAATCCGTTTCTTTTCAAAAATTCAGCAGATTCATTTTAGTTCAGTTTCTTATCTGCTAAGTTCAAATAATGGAAAGGTTTCTATTAAAAATAGCATGTGGTAAACTCCCTTTAAAGTTATTTCTACCTATAAATCAAATCTATCCATTGCCCTAGCTGTATATGTACATAAAGATATAACTGGATTACTATAGTCACCTAACTTGATGGGTGGTGGGGTTTAGAGTTTCATTTTCCTCTTCAGGTTTTTCTGAGTTGCTTAATTAAAAAAAAAAAAAGTAATATGTATCATTTCTCCAAAAAGCAATAAAATCAGTCCAAAATATATAAGTAAACAAATATACCAGCCCAACTATTCTCTTAACAGAGCTATTGACCAGGTGAGCGTTAAGCACCATTGGCCACGAAAGCACTGAGGGTGGAGGGCCCAAGAACTGTGTGGCATCAGATTATCTCCTATTTATTAAATCTTTTGTTTGCTTGTGGCTGGATTTCATTTTGACCCACTGGCCTACTTTTCTTTACGTCCTAAATTGTTCACCTGAGATCCTTTACACAGCTGCTTGTTTTATTTTTTCTCCCTGCCAAGTCACATGGAGAGGTCTTCACAGGCAAATACAAATATTTACTGGAATAGCAGCCACCACTAGAAAAAGTACTTTCTCATCCCAATTAATGCTGTTTTCTAAAACTAGATGTGCCCCTTAGCAAACTTCCACTTCAAACCACAGGGAGGAACAAGGGGAGGCTTTCACCTCACTGCCCAAGATAAGGCATTTGATATATTGCGCAGAAAATTTAATTAGGCAAAGTGAGACAATTGGAACTGGGTCCTGCCCTAAGAAGGAAAGGCAGTTAACCTAAGCTTGCCACAGCTGAGGCCCAAGGTCATGTTCAATTTTGTTCTCATCAGGCGGTTACTTCCTGAGCTGGAAAGAGAATGTGTTGGTTCAAAAACAGTCTCCACATGGAAGACAGATCCTGCTCTGACGGGCTCTTCACCATTCTCTTCTGCAGTGTTTGGTAGGGAAGGGCACATTTCTCACGTAACTTCACCAGATCAGTTTTTCAAGGAGCAAAGCCAAGTGCTCCCATCCTTTGGTAGCTGACCCAAGAAGAGATGTTCTGCGAACTTTTGTTCTTTGGTTGGGCAGTCTTGCAGAGTTGCTTGGGTGAGTATGAGGCAGGTGATCGAGTTGGAGTCAGCCTATTTATTTCATCACTATTTACGTTAAACAGAGGGTTTGTGTTTGCAGTTCTCTCCTGATGCAATTGAGTGACTCAGGAAAACCATCTCACTAAATCCTGTTGTAATAGCTGGTCTTTTGAGCCCAGTTAGATCTTAATTTTCCCCAAAGCTTGCTATATTGGCCCTCATGGCTACGCAGAAGGTATTTATACAAACAACAAGCTCTGCTTTGATGATGGTTTTGATTCTAAGATAAGCTGTTTTAACTTGGCCATCTTGGACAATGTCCTCAGCCCCTGTAACAGGGTGTTTCAAAGGCACTCCAAAGAGACATGGCAAAAGGCTTTGTTTTCAATATGATCCTTTATTCAAGTGTCAAAGTCAATCTGTTCAAGGAGTGCTGCTCTCTGTCCAGCCCTAGAGTAGGCAGCATACAGAGGGAGGTGGAGACAAAAGAAGTAGATGGAGGGCC
>NW_017732162.1:49431-51075 GCF_001890085.2 Hipposideros armiger
CAAGTAGGATCCCTACCCTTTTCTGTCTCTCTTTCTTCTTTCTGCCTTATCCCATCCATTTACTCGGGGATTAAGGAGTTCCGCAGGCCTAGCAGGAATGAAGTGTCCTGTCTGAGTCTGGTTACCCTGTATGCGTGGAGACCTTGCAAGCTTTGTGCAAGTGTCCGTCCTTTAAAGTGTTTCAGGGTGGGGGCTGAGTGAGGAGTGGCATACAGAGAGCGCTTATGTAATGTGGTAAACAAACATCAAACGGGCGTTTCATTTTCCATTAGCCAGAGAGGCATTTTATTTCCACTAGAAATGGGAGCAGACGTGAAAGCAATTAGTGTTAGCGGGTTCACAGTGACGTCCCTGGGGCCAGATGTCTGTACTTTACTGGTTCCTTGTTCAGGGAACATTTGTGAGTTATTTCCACCCCTGCCCATCCCACCTCCTGCCAAAAAGACCCAAAATATCACAGTTAAGAGAACATAATATTCCTTGAATAACAGAGGCAGAAGGCTGCCTCAGAAGTTGGGGAGGGGTGGTTAAGAGGGGCAGAAAAAATCCTCGCCAGCATCCTCCTGGCCCCAGGACCCTTCAGGCCACTGATCCGCTGGGGTAACACAAGCCTGCTTTCTTTGCTGGTGGCTGAGAGTTAAGTTGGGTGTGGGGGGAAGTGGCTGGTGTTTATGCCAAGGAAGTTTTCTTTGGTGGGGGGAGCCAAGACCAAGGAGTTCATGAAACCTCCCCTCGTGGTGGCTTCTGAGTTCTTCGTCTCAAGTGGAAGGGGCTAAGGTTATGGATGAGTACTGGCAGCTGGTCACTTTACGCAAGTTGCTTTTACTCAGTCATCAGGATCTTACTGTCCACATTTTCCTGATGAGGAAGCTCAAACCTTGAGAGGTGAACACTCTCATCTGAGTTTGCACAGCTACTAAAGGGCAGGTCTGGCACCTGCCCAATTTTTAAGCCAACCTGCCTGTGCCATGACAATATCTGACTTTCTGGATAATTCATTTATCCATTGTATTACACAAAGGGGAAAAACAAGATTCTCCTATCAGAAGCAAGGCCGTGATGTATGAGTTTTATCCAGTGATTTATAGGCTCGTTATCACATACTTAGTGCCTCTTGGCAGAGGGCCGTGGCTGTCGTGCTGCGGGGTATGGCCCATTCCTTGTTTAGCCTCCCTCTCTCCCCTGAAACTTAGGCCCCAACCTCCATCCAAAGGACATTCTGAGGGTTATTTTTTCCTTTCTGAATAAAAATTGTAATTTTAATTGTTCATTTTTGAATTGGTAATGCAGTCACCGGGTTCAAAATTCAAAGACTGCAAAAACAGATACACTCACCCCACCCCCACCCCCATCCCTCACCCTGAGCCACTGACTTTATTCCCTAGAGACAATCAGTGTCACTGGGTATCAGTGTTCCCTTCCAGATATATTTTACATAAATACAAGCAAATACACATTTATGCTCTTCTTTCTATACCGTGCATGTTACTCTGCACCTTTGCCTTTTCTGTCTAACTTTTCATATCGTGTTGTAAAGAGCTTTCTCATGTTTTGTGTGAAATACAAACTGTATGTAAAATCATGAAAAAGATAATGCTTAGTGACAATTAAAGTAAACCTTTTAAAAATAGGCTACATATCTGT
>NW_017732162.1:52886-63553 GCF_001890085.2 Hipposideros armiger
GCCAGGTGAATGAGACTTCTGCTGACTCTGGATGGTGGGGGATAGCCCCATGTTCCCCAAGGACAAGTGTTTTTCTGCAGTCAGGCCAGGGGCGCAACCTCGAGTCAGCTTTCCAGGCAGTGGCTCCAGAACTGCCAGTTCACTGGGTTATGTGTTCAGGGCAAGTGCGGTGAAGGTTTGTTTGCCAGTGTTGAAGAAGGGAGGGTTGGAGTGAACTGGAGGCTTCCCTGAGACATTCAATGTAATGATCCTTTAGGGTCTGGAAATAAAGGAGATGGAGGACCGTGAACACCAAAGCTGTTATTTGAAAAAGTAGTGGTACTTGCCCAAACTCCCTGGCCTAAGGTAACTGATAGACAAGGGTCAAGATTCGTCTACACTGGTGTTTGAAGGGCCAGGGGCGTGAGGAGAGGTGAGCTGCATAGACCTGAGTCCTTTTCCTGTGGAGCAGAGAGATGAGATGGCTGAGAAAGGAACGATTAGTGACTTTATTCTTATGCATTATTATTTACTGTTTCTCTACTCTATGAATTCTTTAACTTTCACCGAGCACATTCTTTAGGATTTAAGCCCTTGAAGAGGGTGGGTGAGTAGCTTTGTTTTAGGTACTAAACACCTATTCTACTCGATTAATACTTAGATACCTTTCTCCTCATTTCACCCCCAATAGAAATTAACCTGCATACAAAAGGCAGTCAATTGTTCAATGAGCTAACAGAACAATTTGGCGAGTTCTACTCAGAAAACCTCGGTGACTGCTTAATCTTAATGCACTGAAAGAACAGAAAAATGATTCCGTTATCTCCTTCCTAGCCTAGCAGAAATACAGTATATGAGTTTTCTCTGGACCCCACATCCTTATCCTCTTGTCCCCAGTCCCAAGCATGACAGTGCCCATTGCTTCTTGCAGAATGGCTGGTCTTTACAGAAAGTTTCCACCATCGCCACTTGCCAGTTTTCAAAACATTTCTGTGAACTCTTTCACATGGTTTCCAGTAGCATTTTGGGGTTGATGATGTCATCTGTGGTTTATTAGGCCCAGAGACTTGTGGGAGCAGGTATCTGGGTGGATCCTCTCCTGCTGGTCCTATCTTGAGATACCCACCCAGAAGACTGGCACATGCCTGAGATTAGAATGTCAGTTGTCAACTGGACACACACCTCCTCTGCTCTCCCCTGGCAGTGGGGGTGTAGCTGTTGCTAAGCAACCAGTTCATCTGTGCTCTCTCCTCCAGACACAGAAGCAGGCCTGCAACTCCTGCTGGAGAGTTCCGGCTGGGAGATACCTGGGGGATGGAACTTGAACTCTGACCCTCCCCTGCATGCTGAAAGCCCTGGAGGTGTGGGTCAGTCTTTTAAGCCTGGAAAGAATTATCTAGGTCAGTGACATGATAATAGATTCTGATTAAGTAAAACAGAATCTCAACCTCATGGTCAAAGAAGTCTCCTATTTTCAGAGGAGTTTGAAGTGATTTGTACCTATGTTCTATATCTTCATTTGTATTCAAAACCCTGAAGAGGCAGTTAATTATATTACTTTGCATTAGAGAGCTCAGAAAACTGTATTTAATCTCTAGGGGTAGGAAGGTGTGGTACACATCTCTGACCCCCAGCTGATGGAACCTGATGAGGTGGAGTGTCAGTAGTCCCCTGTAATCATTCACACCTTGCTGGACCTCTGACATCTTTAAGGGTTTCTCATGGCCAGGTTCAGTCTTTCATTATAAACTGTGAACAAGTACTAGAAAGTAACTACAGCAAGCCAAGTACTACGTTGAGGGGAAACCAACGTATTTACGAGTATACTATGACTCCTGCCTTTAAAGAACTTATAATTATGGCTAGGGTAAGAAGTACACAATGTTGTATATGGTAGAATAGAGGTTCTCAAACATTCTTCATTCATGGCGCCCTTAGTGTCTCACTAATTTTTTCATGGAGGTCTTAAGACAAAAGAAAGACCTAGCAATTCCATTTCGTAAGTAATACGTATTTAGGCCCTAACAACATAGCAGATTCTTGCAAAAAATAACACATAAGTTGAAAGAATAAAAATCTTTCTGTTTCATTCTTAAATAATCAGGATGAGTTACAATCCGATATATGTGCCTTGGCCACTGCACAACTTCTCAAACCTTGGAATCAGATAGAACACAACCAGCCTTGTTTCCTATCCCACCTTGATTTTGGCCTGGAACTTGTGTGTGTTTGTTTTGTTTTTATCACAAGCGACTGCCAAAAACCAAGCTTCACTACGATAGGGTATTATTGAAAGGAATGTAGTGCAATCCAGTATTAAACCTGTGAACTTGCTTGAGCTAGTAGTTTCTGCAGGACCCAATAGATGTCGAGTACCATCATGTTGCCACAAAAGTTTAAAATACACAGAGTGCCCCTGTGAGTCTGCTGTGGGACCCCTGGATGCCTTGGGTGCTGAGGCATTCAGGCTCAGAACCACGATTCTGAAGCACAGAAACTATCAATAGCAGTGGAAAATACAAGATCTCTCCCCTCCCGTTTCTTCCCCAGTAGTCCCTTAAGGAGTGTTTGTGGATTGCAGGAAAGGTTACAGGACAATCCATGATTCCACCTTGGTTCCTTTGCAGTCATGTTTTCCTGCCTGTCGAATTGCATTTACAATCACAGCGTATTGTTTAAGATGAGCCACAGATCCATGGAGCCAGATGTGTGGGTGTCGAGCCTGGCTGTACCACTTCCTAGGGTGTGAATTTGGGCATTGACTCTGGAGGGTTTGGCTTCATGACTTGTGAAATGGGAACGAGTGATCTCCCAGGGTATTGGGAGGACTGGAAAGTGCAACTGCCTTTTGCCAGGTGCTTGGTGCATCGTAAGTGCTTCAATAAGTGTTAATTCTATTAGTATTACTCCTGTGGTGGGCATTTAGACTTCAGTGTGGTGGAACAGGACAAGCTTTTCTCAGGAAGAGGTGTTAATGTGAGGAGGGCTACAGTGGAGGCACCCTGCCAAGAGGGAAGCGGACAAGCCACAGTGAAGCCCCTTGGCAGAGGCCCGTCTCTGCTCTCAGAAGGGTTGAAAGGCTGAAGAACTCACTGAGGTTGGAGACAAGTCATAATGCCCCAGGTGCCCCAGCAGCCCTCTCCACAGTGATAGAGGGCAAACCAAGCCTGGGTCTCATCCTTGTTCTGTCTGTATCCCGCACCCCTTTAGGGCATCCATATGTGTGAGACACCTGGACATCCCCCCACAGGCTCCACCTGAGTCTTGTGCCAGCCTGATGAGTGACCAGGTGTTCAGGAGCCCCAGGAAGACTTGTTCCAGCACTGTGCCCATGCAGAGCCCTCTCCTGGGAGTCAGTGAAGGTCCCTTCCCTTCCTCAGGATGGACAGGGGACCATGACAGCTCTGCCGGTGCTCTTTTCCCAGGGGCTGGTGCCTTTAGAGCCTTCATCACCTGTATGTCAGTATCCCGTCTCCAGGGCCTCACAGAATTAAGTGGAAGAGAAAGTACTGAATCTTAACCCCTAGCCCATTTCTTCATCTGTAAAATGGAGCTGCTGCCACCTGATATCACCAGGCAAGCTTTCGCGTGGTGTTGCTGGGGCAACTGCAGACCCAGTGTGCCCAGTTTTCTGGGAGTTCCTGCCAACTAAGTTTCTTCCTTTAAAAAGTGCCTGCATTGATTGCAAATTGTTGAAAGAAAGAAAAAAGAAAAGAAAAGAAAGAAAAAAACCAAGAAAAGAAAAAGCTGCAAGACTCACCCTAGTCAGCGCCTGGGACAGTATGACTGGTCTCCACCCACAGTGAGCAGTCCTTCAGCCTTTTAGCCTCTGGATGGCTGGGCTTGGTGAAGGCTTCCTTCACCTTACTCAGGGCAAGCTGTTGTCATCTGGTCCCAAGATGAAAAACTGAGCACTATCCCTTTAAGAGAAGAGGCTGGAGAAGGGAAGAAATCCCTGGCTTCTGGGCTGCTCTGGGAAGCCCATCTCTGTGTTCAGTTAGGTGTTTTGGACGCTCTCCCTCCGGCATGCACAGCTACCCGCTCCTCCTCCACCCCACACCTTGCCTATTCCTGAGGCTCTGAGCTCTGTTGACAGGATCCTCATTCTAGTGATGGTGGTAGCACAGATCTGTCATAATGTCAGCTGCACCCAACAGTGAGGTTTGGTTCTCAGGAAAGAGGGGTTCTAATGTGCAGCCTCGACCACGAGCTGAGTGGTTATTTACTAGGAGCAGCTGATAAGGTGCTCGGCTAAGTGTCTCAGGCCATCTTTGCCTTACTTTTGCCCAACCTGGCCTCCCCATTGCTACTCTATATAGCCACTAATGCCAGCAAAAGACCCTGCCTGGGATGTGTGTGGTGCCGAGTGAATCAGCACCCCACTGGTACCTGTAGGCTTTACATTATTTTTCATTCATGAGAGAGCTACTGCAGTAGGTTTGCTTTCTAGGCTTGATTGTTTGTTTGTTTGTGTGTTTGTTTTTACTGCTGCGTCTCACAGTAACTTTGTTCTTGGACTAGGCTTATTATACCTTCCAGCATACTTTCTGTGTAAACTGATTTCATACTCCCAGGAGTCTTATAAAGCTTCAGGGCCTGAGATCAGCCCTGTTTCACAGATGGTTTTTGCACATTGAATCTGTGGAAAAGCCAGACTTAGACCCCATTTTGATTTCAAGTCTTGGTACCTTACCCTCCCCCTCCGCCAGGCTGCAATGCACTTGCCCTCCGTGCCCCGCCCCTCCCCCGCTTGTTTTGAATTCTTGTAGCTCTGAGAGCTGACTTGAGCAGGTTTTATTTGGATTGTTAGTGACTTCAGCAGACGTTCATGAGCACTTTTCATGTGTCAGGAGAGGGGCTATATGTCATTTCATCCTCAAACCAGCCTTTGAATAAGGTGTTATTCTAATTTTATAGATAAGTGATCTAAGCTTCCTCGAGGATGTCAGATAGCTTGGGCCACACAGCTCTAAATGCTGGAATCAGAAATTCAATCCATGTCCCCAGCCCCCATTCCACTTCCCTTTCCAATAAATCCTGCTGGAGCTCGGGCTGCTTTATTAATAGGCGCTCAGTACCCACATCAATCTTTTCAGACAGGGGTCCTGAAGCTTGGAAATCTCTTGTCCTAGAGAAGCATTTTAATTGCCAACAACAGAAACTACCTGGCTGATTTTAGCAGAATGGAATTTTTTGAGAGGATATTAGTTCATCACAGAAATGTTATGCAGGCTGGGGAAGTAGACTTGGATAACGAGAGGAACAAAGAAAGACATAGCAGCAGGAATCACTGTTCACGTCTCATCAGGGAGCCTAGCTGATGTGGACAGACCCTGATGCTTTGATGGTGCTGGCGGTAGACTGTAGGTGCCATTGTTGGCATCACTGCACCACAGCTGTGGGAAACTGGGGGTCGCTACCCCCACTGCCAGCATGGATTCTCCACCCTCCTCCTTTCTGTACCACGCGGTGTCCCTGGATGGCCAAACCCACGTGTGTGCCCATGCCTTCGCTGCAAAGGCTGCTGGGAAAGTAAACCCGTGGCTTGGCTTTCATGGGGGCAAGCAGCTCTCCCTCCCACTAAGACTCACATGGTTGGGAATTTCCCAGATGGAGCCAGGAGACTCAAGTGCTGGGCAGCCCCTGAAAATTACACGTCTCCACTATACTCCCCTGAAACACAAATGCCTAATTCTCGGTTTCTTCTCTGTTTCTCACCATCCCCACCTTCCCAGCACTCCTCACACCTTGTCACAGAATTGGTATAAATTATGGGGATGATGTAGGTGGAAGTGCTTTGGGAAGTGGCTTGTTAATGATTATTTATCCTGATCATCCAGGAGTCCTGGATCTAGTTTGCCTCCTGGCTGTGGGAGGGGCTTATTGTTGCTGCCTGGCCACGTCAGGCCACGTCAGTAGGAACACTGTGCTTTTGAATTGAAGATTGTTCCACAGCTGGTTTTTTTCCCCTCTGCTTCTGGCTGAGGAGGAAGCTCCACTGCTTCTTTGTGAGAAAACATGGAGCATTGGTCTGCTTTCCTTTCCTGGGCAATTTTGGCCACACCAAGATACTGGGTTGTCGGAAAAGTCATGATGTATTTTTTCTATGTTTTTGTTGCAAAAATGCTTCATGACTTTTCCGACAACCCAATATTTATTCCCCCGATGATCTGCATTCCTGGGCTTCACTGGGGAGGGAGTGGTGGTCCCACCTGCCGTGGTTTTGCTGCAGGCGCACTTCTTCTTAGAGGTGAAGTATGTGGCAAGCCTATTGCTGCCAGGTTCCCTTTGACAAGATGGCAGGTGCCTGCGTGCAGAAGGCCGAAGCCCTTTCGTGCAGAGCTTCCTTTGTTTGTATGTGGGGACCCAGTCACCACAATGGCCTGTTTCCCCAGCCACTCTTCTTCCTGGGAAGATTCTTTCGGTTGCTCTGGCCAGTTCACTGCCACAGATGTGGAGCAACTGGACATCTGCCTTTTCAGGACAACAGCTGCTGTGCTTCTGTCACTTTGAGACTCCCTCCTGCCCATCTTGGTTTCCAGCTCTTCTTCCTTCAAGCGCTAGCTAACCTTGCGCGCCCTCCTTGGCCTTCCCAAATCACTTCTCAACTCAAGGCTGGGGTCCAGCGGGGCCCAAAGGGTTTGGGGCTTCTTTTCTTAACATATCTGGCAGCTCTGAGGCTCAGTCATTTAATCCTGCTCCCGCCCTTCCACTTGTAGTAATTCCCTAGACATAAAATGGAAAACACGGGGCTTTGGGATCACAGATTTGGGTTTGCAGCCGGGACCTGCCACATATCTATGATGTTGGGCGATCATAATCTCTCTTAGCCTCGGTTTCCAATTCTGGACAAAGCGGGTTAGGTGCTGGTGTAATGCTTAACGGAGCCAATGGCCAGCCTGGGCATCTCGTGGGTACATAACAGTTTCAGCATCTCCTTCCTTCTTTGGACTTGTTTCTGCCCCTGCACCCCAGGCTCCCGCCTTGCCCTGCACTGTTCCCATTACCACTGCCTACAGGGAGCCCTGAATTGGGGACACAATCTCTGTGGTAACAAGGAGACTAATAATAGGTCTTTAAAAGCCTAGAATACCTTACTGAGTCTTTCTTTTTGATGGAGTAAAAACTACTGAATGAGCATAGAAACACAGGGAGGCTTGAAGGGAATGTCCACGTGGGCCGGAGGTACTTTATGTTGGGAGATAAGTTGAGAATTCCCCTCCTGGTGGGGCTTTCTAGAGCTCCTGGCAAATGAGTGAACTGGGATGGCGTAATTTTACGATGACCTTCACCCCCTGGTTTCACTCCGGTAATTAGTTATATGGCAAAAGGGAGATGATCTGGGTGGACCTAATCTAATCACAGAAGCCCATTAAAGACAGTGCTCTCTCCAGCATGTAACAAAAGAGAAAGGGCCGGCCGAGAGGCTCAGTTGGTTAAGAGTGGGAGCTCTGAGCAACAGGGTCACTCCCATGCGGGAGTCAAACCAGAAACCTTGTTGTTAGGAGCATGTGCTCTCACCAGCTGAGTCATCCTGCCATCTGTTGGCAGCTCAGTGGCAGCTCAGCAGCAGCTGGGCTCGGGCGCAGCTCACTGGCCCATGTGGAAATCGAACCGGCGACCCAGTTGCTCAGAGCTCCCGCTCTTAATCAACTGAGCCACTCGGCCCGCACGGACAAGCCTTTCTTTTCTCTCCTGGGGAATGCCCAGGCTGGAAGGAGCTGGCTAGTGACTTCCCAACATCATATCCTCATTCTCAACATGTGTAAGTCATAGTGATGGAGATATGTGGGATGTACCAATTAGGAAACTGAAAATGAAGTGTTTCAGGAGTACTGTCCCTGTTACAGAGGCTATGGGATCAATGATTAGATGATACTAAGCCACAGGAACCAATCTGAGAACATTTAACTACTGATCGGGATTCCTGTGCAAAAGAAAGACTTAGAAAAAATCCATAAAAAAGGCTTGGTGGGGTAGGGGAGGGTCGGCTATAGAGACACAGTTGAAAATCTAATTCAGTATCAAGCCCCGTCAATATCAGCACTCTGACTTCCTGTCTGGTTGTTCCCTTCTTTCAGAGCTCACTGACCACATCAGAGGCCTTGGGAAAGGGAGCTGAATACGGGTCATCCTGATCCATTTCCATCTAAAGTTTGAAATTAGAATGAAAACTTAATAAAACTGCTCTGAGACTTTTGGTGGTCAGCAGCTGAGCACTAGGCACCCCCACCGCCCCAGTTTCTGATGCTCACCACAGTTGGTTACGCAATTCTCCTCTGAGCCTCTGTGGTGCTGTGTATGGCAGGCATTGCACGTGTGTGCAAGGCACATGTAGCCAGCAAGAATGGAAGCATGTATCAGAGAGGCGAATGCCATCTGTGGGTGTTATGTACAATTTAGATAGGGGTGTGAAAATTAACCTAGTGAGCCTTAAGACAAGGGTGGCCGGAAGGCAGTAGGTGTAGAGAAGTTAAGACCAGAGTTGCTCTGAAGCCATGGTTCACATCTCAGCTCTACTACTCATCGACTTGTGGAACCATGGGCAAGTCGCTTACCCTCTCAGAGGTTCAGTTTCCACATCTGTGAGTTGGGAAGGATTTATGTGTCTGCCTCATGGGGTTTTGTATACTAAAAAGGAGAAGTGTATATATAATTCACAGCCTCTTCTAGCACAAAGTTAAGTACTCAATAAATGGCTCTTGTTGCTATTTTAAAGTATGTCATTATTATTGTGAACAGATCAGATTTGTGGTTTGAGTTGGGGAATTGTTTGTCAGGAACTCTCAGGGTTGAAGATGAGGGATTTCTCCAAAGGGGCTGTCCTCCCAATTTATAGGGAAAAGGGGGCTGGGGGCACAGAGTGGGGTTTAGACAAGTCAACCCTGCTGATGCTGCCATTTCTCCCGCACTTTCTAACCTGAAAGAAAACGTGTGTTAATGGGGAGGGGAGGAAATACACATGGGGGCAGTGGTGGGAAAGAAATAAAGGAAACAAGAGACAGAACTGGACTAAATGGAGTGCTGTAGTGAGTGAGTGAAAGTGACCAAATGTGCTGTGTCTCAGGGTGCAAGGAAGGAGCGTTATAGTCTTGTCTGTTCAGATACTTAGTTTTGTTAAAACCAGAGATTTGTCTTTGGCCTGCTTTTGTTTTTTTCTTCACTCTAAACTCTAGTTCTGCCTGATCTCCTTTGGATCACAGATTCCTTTAAGACTCCAATAAACCTCTCCCTCAGAAAATTGAACATCAGGATATACGCACACAATTTTTGTAAATAGTCCCAATTTTAGCAGTTTCTCAGATCTCAGGTTAAAAAACACTCTTGTTTTATACCATTTTCCAAAAGGGACCCAAAGCTTCTGAATGGATGGGTAAACTCTTATTTATGCTTTAGAACCCTGGTCAAATGTCCCATCTCCCGCAAAACTTTCTACCGCTCCCACATCAGCTTGGCAGCCCTTTCATTGTGCTGCCATTGTCCATCCTTTTGTTAGGTCCCGTAATCTATTAGATATGGTAATTTATTAGATCCCAAAACCACTTTTTTCCTTATTGGTCTCCTTTACTAGGCTGTGAGCTTTTATTCATCTTTCTTACTGATTTTGGATCCCAATGCCTAGCACAGAAATGTTGAAGGAATGGAATATAAATGAAAATAATGAGTTTCCTGCTTGAATTGCAATGAAAGCCCTCTTTCCCTTTGGTGAATGGCAGGAAAAGATAGGAAACTGTATCTGATGGGACTTCTTGTGGGGGTTCTGCCAATCTGCCAGGACAGCTGCAAGCCAGCCTGCAGATCCAGCATCTATTTTGGCTTTCAGAAGATAAGGGACTGTCAACACAAGAAGAATCATCTGGAAGAACTGGTGGCAAAGTAGCACTGGCCTCATAGATTTTCACCATTGATTAGATAAGGGAGTGTGTCATTGGCAATATTTTGGCAGGGAGGGATGCTTTGAAGTTCCTGGCTGATTATGCTGCTAGGGAAGGGCTCTAGTCTCTTGGTGGCCAGTGGCAGCCATATTCCAGGTACCCAGGGATATCCTACCTGATCGAGGGAAAGAAAGGGCAGCTGCTCTGTGAATCTTTCCCTAGAGGTGTCAATGGGAAGCCCCTTGCCCTGGCTCCTGGGGGGCCTATTTGGATACTCCTATCATCCCCCACAAATGCCCTGGTCTCTGGGGAAAGATACGAGTGGGTGCTCAGCCACAGCTCGGAGACCTTGAGCTTAGAGGTTGTGACGGGAGCAGCTGCTTGAAGGTGGTGTTAGGGTCTGTTGGTTGGAGAGTCCTCCCTGATAGCACTAAGTCCTCATGAGGGCCATGGATATGTGGGCCCTGTTACAGAGAACACGCTCAGCAGACTTTGGAGGGAGCCAAATTTCCATTGTCCCATGAGGGATTTCAGGAGGGTAGTAAAGCTCCTTCTTTAATTTCAAAGCTTCTGACAAAGAGCAGGCATACTGCCTTGCATGTTGTGCATTCACCCTCCTGAGTTTCCCATCAATCTCGTTTTCTCCCCAACTTCAGCTGCATGACATAGGTACAAAAATATTAGTCCCACCATTTTATAGACAGAGAACCCCTGCTTTTTTGAGGGGTTCTCATCTTGAGAAATAAAGTTGGTTCCAACCCAAAGGTGCCCCCACCTCCCCCTCCCCACACACACACCCGAAAGACCCAGCCT
>NW_017732162.1:65158-68135 GCF_001890085.2 Hipposideros armiger
ATCAATAATGCAAAAATATAAAACAAAAACAACAAAAAATACAATTGTACTTCTTTAGCCCTTGATTCCTGTTAAACTGCCAGGAACCTTGGAAAGTCAGGTTCTGGGCATTTGGGTAGAGCAGATTTTGGTGGGGAAAAGCTGGGAAAGAGAAACTAAGGTCGTGAGGGGTCCAGAGTGGGCTTTGCAATAGCCCCACCAAGAGGTAGGGTTGGGGTAAGACTGTCCAGAAAAGGTAGAAAATAACCTTTGCTTTACAAATCTGTGAAGGGCCTGTTAGCTCTGCATTTTGGGCCCCTTGTAATGCTGGAAGCATTATTTTATTTTTATTTTTATTTTTAACATATCATAAACACTTCAAGAAGTTATCCTACAATTTCCGATGGAAATGCCTGTTTCTCAGAACCTGAGGGGGCTGCGCATGGTTTTGGGGTGTGGGTAAAGTTTTGTGTGTATGTTTGAATTGCATCATATGCAAAGAGACCATAGCTTTCACCAGAATCATAAAGAAGGCTGAGGTATTGGAGCAAGAGGACCTGGTAGCATAGTCTGAGCCTCTGAAACATTCGAAGTTCAGGGTTAGCGGTGCTTTCACCGGCTCGCTGGGGCACGGCTACTGAGACAGGTCTATTAACTCTGGGACCTGCCTGCTCATCCTAGGCTTTGGCCCCTCCTACCATCACGCGAACACTGTCCTTCAAAGGTCTTCATGTCTCCTTTGGGCTTAAAAAAGAAAACTAATGTGTTTTATTGTTTATTTTCTGACCATGAAAATAGAAACTTAGAACATGTGGAAAAATATAGTGACAACAATAAAAATCAGTCATAATCTTATTAATCAATTAACCACTGTAAACATTTTGAGGAGGTCCTGTCCAGGTTTTTTCCCTTTTGTCTTTTTACGAGAGAGCTGAGATCATAGTATGTCTATGAATAGAACCCTTTTCACTTAACATTACATCATAATCATCTTGCTTGCCATTAATAAGTCTGTATAAGCATCATTTTCAGTGGCTGCACAATATTCCATTATATGGCTTAGTATAGCTTGCTTACCCATTCTTCTAGCGTTGAGCACCTGCACTGTTCCCAGCTTTTTGCTTTAATAAATAATGCATGAGAAACATCGCTAGGCAAAAAGCTGTGCTTACATTTTAGATGCTTTCTTTGTGATAGATTCCTAGAAGTCTCTTTTGACTTTTGAAGATATTGTGAGTTAAGATATTGCTGAGACCCACCTGTAAAGTGTGGGTGTTGCAAAAGACTGCAGGCACAGGACTTCTAGGTGCTGTGGGTATAGTGGAGACTTAAGAAATTAGAAGACCCAGTCTTTATCCCTGAAGAATTTATGTATAGTGTGGAACCACAACATATAAATAGCCTAAAGGAAGAGATGCCCATATCTCAGAAACTTGGGAGAGCCCTGTGTGAATTTCAGAATGGGGTAGAGTGTTGTGTGTCTGTTCATATTATGCTTTCTGCAGAGGAAGTCTATAGCTTTCATCAGAATCTTTTCATCTACAGAGCGGCAAAGAATTACCCATTCAGTGACTGTTTGGGGTGTGTGAAGGGAGAGTGAATTATTTTTTTCTTTTACTATTTCATTTTGTAGCTTTAATAACAAAAAATAAGATAAACTTTTTTCATGTGCCATTAATATGAGCGATAGAGAGTAACAAGAAGATGGCAGTTGGGGTCCTGGTTTTAAGGACCTTAAGGTAGGGTATAGGAGAGGCTCCAGCCTATGCCCAACAGGTGTGAGGCAGGTTTTGGCAGCATTTGTCTCCTGTCCCTGCAGTGATCTACCAGCCTGTTTGCATGTAAATCTGCTCCTGCCAGCATGAGCAGGTGTTCCGTGACCCTAATGCCCACAGGACCATAGTATCAGAACATTAGGTTATGCAGGTGCACGGCACTTTTGGTAGTACAAACCAGTGCTTTCTCACCCCTCTGCTGTAGCCTCAGTCCTCACCTGGTTGCTAAGAGTTAAAGGTGCTTCTTACTGCTCATCCAGGGTCATCAGGAAAGCCAGCCAGCTCTCCTGATAAGCAGATGTGAAAAGGGCAAGGAGATGTAGTCACTGTCTATCCTCCAGGCCTTTCAGAGGGCAGGGCTAGATGTGCATGTGGAAAGTGACGGCCGTTGATTGTATTTATTTTCTATAATCTGTTCTGACCATGTCTATTGTTTGGCCAGTTCTTCCAATGGGAAAATGAGAGAGCCACGTGCCAGGCCATGGCCTTGTCCAGGTGTCTCCCTGCACAGACACCTATAGTTGCAGGGCCTCCACAGAAGCCTACCTCAGCTCAGCTTGTTGTAAGACTTCATGGTCAGGTTGAGTGCCCATCGTCAGGACAACTGTGATGGGTGTGTGTGTCTCAGCACCCCATTTCCCTTGTGATATCTCCCTCACCTGTGGCTGGAGTGTCCAGGTACCCATTAGGGGGTCTATGTGCAGAACATAATTGGACAACAGAATTGCCACAGGCGGACATGTGCCTTAACTAAGAAACTCCCTAAGACTTTTCGCCTAGCATCATTTAATCTGGCTTGCTAACAAAATTACTATAATTCTTTCTTTCTGTTTGTTTGTTTGTTTGTTTGTTTGTTTGTTTGTTTGTTTGTTTGTTTTACTTCCATTTGGCTGTTTCTCCAGGTTCAGCTGAGTTGCTTTTCTTCCCTCACTCCTAGCTTCTGCAGAATAAATCCCTTTCTCCTTCCCTGTCACTCTTCTTTCTCCTGATCCTTTGTTTTCTCCAAACCAAGAACCACTTAGTCTCCTAAAGGGCTTGCATCTACCTGTAATTTGTGCACGTATTACAGGCATCACATAAGCCTAAGCCCCATGGCCAAAAGCATCAAACTCTACAGTGAGACAGATGGGGGTTGGGAAGAAACGGGCCACCGCCCACCCCTCAGCTACAGGGAATATCTGCTCTTCCCATAAGGACTGGGAAAACACTAAAACACATCTGTG
>NW_017732162.1:68145-69491 GCF_001890085.2 Hipposideros armiger
TTTGCTGAAACTCTCTTAAGTGCTCGGGAACTGTTTGGGGCCTGGCAAAATGCAAAGCACTTTTTCTCAGGCACTTAGTATTTTTTTCCTTCTTTCCATTTTGCACTGCCTGTTTATTTGGAGTGAAATCGAGTCTGTATATTTCAAGTCCCTTTGCCTGATTCTCCACAGCATGATTTTCCCTGAGATCGTCTCAGGTCTCAAAGTTTCGGATCTTTTGCCTTAGAAGGAGGCCACGACATGTTGCCACAAGAGACTCTGAACCCAAAAACCTAAAGGGAGTGTGTTTTGGGTGACATTCTGAAAGATGTGCAGATGCAGGATGGTGGAGATGGCCCTACTACGAGAAAGCACAGACTATCCTCTTAGGATATGCTCTCACGATTCCCCAGTTAGGAATCTTCCATAGCTGTTTTGGGGACAGGCTTATAAAGGGGCCTTCTGCCTCTCCCTGAGTTTCTCTCCCTGAGAAACTGAGTCCTTCAGTTTCTGTCTCCCTGGTGGAATATATTTACCTTCATATCAAAGGAATGTCAGAGCCACATGCCTAGGGAGCAGTACCGGATTTTGCTTTATTTCCTTTCTAGCACAAAATGGAGAGAGAGGATTTTTCTCTAAAGAGCCTATTCCAACACTTTCTCTGGGGGTGGCAAGAAAAGTACTGTGCTAAGACACATGAAAATCATGAAGGTACCAAAGACTTGTAGTGTTTTCTGGAGAGCTAAGCCCAAAGCCCAGGCTGACTGAGGCAATTTGAAGGCAGGTATCTATCTGTCTGCTTTCTTTGGGAGAAATCCAGCATATGTTCAGTGGCATCTGACACGCCCAGGATTGTGGGGTGTGTCAACCCTATACCCAGCTAATGCAAGTTCCCTTTACATTGCATATGATTTTAGGGGTGAGGGGAATGCTCTGTGCCACACTAACGCACTTACACACACACTTACATATATGGACACACACACACACACACACACAGTGTCTGATGACTGGAAGTCTACAGTTAAAATTGTATTCCTTTACATATAAACTCTTAGCGATAAGATGAATAAAGTCTAAGGTGATAAAACGTGGCAAAACATGGTGATTGTAGTTGATAAAACTGTATTGTATAATTGAAATTTGCTAAGAGGTTAGAACTTATTATATGTTCACACACACACACACACACACACACGCAAAAGATAAATGTAATGGATGTGTTAAGTAGACAAGGGAATCCTTTCACAATCCTTTATACGCATATCAAATCACCATGGTATACACTTTAAATACCTTACAACTTTATATGTCAATTACGTATACATCAATAATGCAAAAATATAAAACAAAAACAACAAAAAATA
>NW_017732162.1:72466-96817 GCF_001890085.2 Hipposideros armiger
GAGGACGTCGCTTCACTGGCCCATGTTGGTATTATCATTGTGCTCTTCCCGGGCGAGGCAGATCCGTAGCCAGCTATTGGACGGCCGCTCACAGCGGCTCTTGGCCACTCTCACCACCTGCCAGCCACTCACAGTAGCTTATGGCAGCCCACTGCAGCTTCACTGCAGCCTACGCCTTGGCCGTGACTCACTGCAGCCCAGCTCCACATCCAGCTGTTGTTCACCATCTTAGCTGTAGAAGGCCCAGCGTCACTGGCCCTCATGTGGGATCTGAACCAGGGCCCTGCTGCTCAGAGCTGGTGTCCCAAGCCAACTCTTAACCAACGCGCCACTCAGCCGGCCCGAGACCCTGTTCTTTTCTCTACATATGATATTTTTAATAATACATTTTAAATAAAAATTATATTTTACATATAAAATAAGACATAAAACATTTCATATGTAGGATAATTTTAATAAAACATTTCATATGTAAAAAGATTATATTGTATACTTTAATAGAATTCTTATATTTTATATTTAAATATATTATATTTAAATATTTTAAATATATAAGTATTTTACAAGTAACATTTGTATATAAAATGTTAGACTTACATATGTAAAATATTAAATGAGGCATTTTATATTATATTTGAAATATTTTAAAACATTTAAAAATATTTCTAAAATATAGGCTATTAAATATAATATAAAATAAATATAAAATAAATCAATATTGAAATTAAGGCCAATGGTTTAATACTAAAATTAAGTAGATCTTACTTAACAATTGAACAGATAATATTGAAATCTACAGAATCTATTATTTTTGCATAAATAAAACATGTTATAAAATACTTAAATTGTAATAAGGATATCCGCTCGGGTCTGGTTCCGGGTCCGGTTCCGGGTCCAAGAATTAATGCCTGTGGGCGACAGCGCCCCCTATTGCTCCCTCTCCTCCAGCGCCCTGATCCGCTGTTTTTCCTCCCGCCCGCAGGCATTGGCAAGAACGTCATCTGCGACCGCACGGCCACGCCCCTGGACGCCTTCCGCATGATGTCAGCTGCCCACTACTACCCCAAGCTCATGAGCATCATGGGCAACGTGCTGCGCTTCCTGCCAGCCTTCGTGCGCATGAAGCAGCTCATCGAGGAGGGCTACGTGGGTGAGCTGCTGGTGTGCGAGGTGCAGGTGCACAGCGGCAGCCTGCTGGGCAAGAAGTACAACTGGAGCTGCGACGACTTGATGGGCGGCGGTGGCCTGCACTCCGTGGGCACCTACATAATCGACCTGCTCACCTTCCTCACCGGCCAGAAGGCCGTCAAGGTCCACGGGCTGCTTAAGACCTTCGTGAAGCAGACCGACCACATCAAGGGCATCCGCCAGATCACCAGCGACGACTTCTGCACCTTCCAGATGGTGCTGGAGGGCGGGGTGTGCTGCACCGTCACCCTCAACTTCAATGTGCCGGGCGAGTTCAAGCAGGACGTGACCGTGGTGGGCTCGGCCGGGCGCCTACTGGCGGTGGGCACAGACCTGTACGGGCAGCGCAACAGCGCCCCGGAGCAGGAGCTGCTGCTGCAGGACGCCACGCCTGTCAGCAACTCCCTGCTGCCCGAGAAGGCCTTCAGCGACATCCCCTCGCCCTACCTGCGCGGCACTATCAAGATGATGCAGGCCGTGCGCCAGGCCTTCCAGGACCAGGACGACCGGCGCACGTGGGACGGACGGCCTCTCACCATGGCTGCCACCTTCGATGACTGCCTGTATGCCCTGTGCGTGGTGGACACCATCAAGAGGTCCAGCCAGACGGGCGAATGGCAGAACATTGCCATCATGACGGAGGAGCCGGAGCTGAGCCCTGCGTACCTGATCAGCGAGGCCATGCGCAGGAGCAGAATGTCCCTCTACTGTTAGCGCAGACTGGGGGCACTCGGGCGCTCAGGCCTTCTGCGCTGGGGAGAGGTGGCCTCGAGGAGTGTGGGGGTGGGGAGGGGGAGGGGCAATGGGCATACATGGCACCTGGGAAGCGGAGGCCCAGGTGAAGGGTCCCAGACAAGACTGTTGGGGGGCTGAGCAGATAGCCAGGGAGTGTTCAGAGGTCCTGCCCTTCCTGACATCATCCCTGCTGGCCATTTGCAGGAGAGGGAGGAGGTTTGGCTGCCTGTGCTGCCCTTTTCTGTGAGAAGCAAGGAGGGTGGCTTTCCTTCTCATCTCGCCCACTCCCCACACCTTGGCCTCCTTTGCAAGCCAAATGCTCCTACAAGGTCAAGTCTCCATATCTGATGGCAAGCTCAGTTGGTGTGGGCTTCCCCCACACACACACCTGGTAGGAGAAAGCACATCCTCACAAGTCCACACAAGCCTGTTAGTCTGGGGACAGGTGGGGTTGCAGTGGGGCTAATGACAAAGTTCACATTCCAGGAAAGCTACTTTAAGTGTCTGAAGGGAAAAGTACTTGACTGCAAAGTACTTTCTTGATTGATTGGTCTTCCTCATAGTAAAAACAATGAGGAAGTGAACCTAATTGGTTTCACTCTCTTTCACCTGGCCTGAGGCGGGTAAGGGAGTGCCAGGAATGGCCAGCCGTGAGACAGGTTCTTTCACCCAAAAGGAGAGAGCAGCAACACACCTTACATGGAAATAGATGAGGCCGAGAATAAAATATCTCTTTGAATTTTCCAGCAATTATAAAACTATAAGGAGCCACCTTATAACACTACTTTGGGTGGAGTGAATTGAGTGTAAGAGGGATTCAGTACTGAAGCATTGAGGTTGTCCTTTCAACTGGTTCTTCAGGCAGGGCCAAGGAGACAGCAGGATGTGTGGGTTTGACTCCAAGCTCATATGCTGCCCTCAAGAACTGGAGACAGCTGTGTGCCCCAGTGTTGCTGTGCGAGTTCCCCAGCAGAGGGAAAAAAAGTGAGCCAGCCCTGGACTTGTTTCGTGCTCAAACACCCATCTTTCCTACCAAGCTGGGGAAGGGCTTTTAGGAGATTCACCCAGCTTTGTGGATTTAAAAGCCAATTCTTCAGTTCCACTCAGATATAATCCTCTTCCTCCCACCCCACGAAAAGGAGTCAAGGCTCTTTTCCTTAGCTTTGGCCTTTGCTTTCACAGTTCTAACATCTGAAAAAGGTTTAATACGTATTAACAAAACAAAAGGACATCAAGGAACATAATTTCCAGTGTTTCTAAAATAGGATTTTAGAAGCCTCTCAGGTATATCTTTATGTAGGGTTTGAGAAGCTAATGTTAAAGAAAACATATTATTCTACTCTTTGGTCTCCTGTCTCTCTTGTCTTATCACCCTCTGCTTGCAGAGCTTTTATTGGAGATGGCATCCTGCAGGCTCTGCAGGAAGTGCCAAAAGGGAACAACCACACACACACACACACACACAGAGTCACACGCGCGCGCGCGCGCGCACGCACACACACACACACACACACACACACACAGTCACACACGCGCGCACACACACACACACACACACACACACACACACACTTGTAAATGCTTACTACCACCAAATGTCACTAAAATGGCTCTTAAAAATTCAGACCCGGTCTTGAAAGACCAAGTCAAATACATTTTGAAAACAGGCCATCATCCTTTTGTTATCTTTTCTTAACCCTTTATCCCACAAAAGACTTTTGTCAAAGTTGGATGTGGAGACTAGCGCTTATAAATCTACATAGCTTTTGTCCACAGCTCACAGAAATCCAACAGTTGTCTTTGGCACACAACTGAGGTTTCGACTTCTTTTCAGATAATTGGCAGTAGAACTAAAAGGGAGTTTAAAGGGCCAAGAGTCCACCCCCACGCTCTGAATAGGCAGAATCTAAAAATAAACAACATAAATCAGTTGCATCCTCCATTCTCCTCCTAGGGTCAGTATACTACGAAGCCCAGGCTGCCCATGGGTGCAGTTGTGGGCATGTCAAAACACCATGGGAATAGCACAGAGGAGTGAGGATGGCCTTCCTAGAAAGAATTCTTCCCCTTCCAGGGGCCTTACTGCAACATGGTAAGAGTAGTCAGCTGAAGCTCTCCGTGGTACGTTAGGTCCCTGGCCTGTTTTCAAACTTCATAATGACATGCTAGCTTTCCTAGCTATCAGTTCAAAACTAGAGATTTGGTAGAACAGAGATCTCCCAGTAATAATTTGAGCAGAGGGCCATGCCGTCGACTGTTTTGGTTCTGTTTCTCCTAAATTGCCCTCTGGATAGCTTTTGTGGGAACTGAGTGGAATGAATTTTCTTTTTTTTTTCCTAGCTAGCCTGAAAGACTGTGATTAAGAATGAAGGAAATTAGATGACTCTAGTTTCCTAGAAAAATGGGTCTCATTTTTCTAAGTAGTTTCTAACCTAAGTAGGGATTTTCCTGGGGTTTCAATTTTATGTTTCTGTATTTAACCAAAATAGTTGGGAGATTTTTTTTTCCCTCAAAGGCCTCTAGGCTCTGTGATAAATATTCAATGTCTGAAACTTAAATTCTTATTTGAGACTGGGGTATATAGAAAGAACATATATTCTTTAAAAGAAGCATGAGCAGTATTTAAGTAAGTGTACTCAGATGTTATCTACTGAAATGCATGTACTAGTAGGTAGATGCAGGAATGACAGGAAGAGAAGATCGAGAGAGTTCATTTTTTTATTCAAAAATGATAGTAAATGGGTTTAAGATACTTCTTTAGTGCTCCTGTTGCTCCTGTCTGACCACTGGCCAAGGCTTGATTGGGAGCTACAATATGAAGCTAAAATCTCAAGCTTTTAACAGAGCTCGCTGGCACAAAATCCAGCACCTAATCCTGCCCTCAGTGGGCTGAGAACCATCAGCTGACTTTGGCCTTGGACACGTCCCAGCATTAATCCAGCTCTTTCTGGTTTGTTTACTGGGTTTCAAGGACCCGGTGCAATGGAGGCACCCCTTCAGGGCCATCACATTGAGTGCCCTGTGCCTGATTTGTTGCCATCCTTGTGTGGATGCCTCTGATACAGGAAATTTTGGCTCATGCTGCTGGATGCCTCTGTGGATGTCCTGAATTCCAAATTCTGAAAGAAGGGGTATGCCAGGGGTTCTTACACTGGTATCCACATGTGTTTGGGCATGTTCTGGGCTTATTTGGAAAGTTGGAATTCTTTTGGAGAGACAGTCCATGACCACAGCAAGCTTCTTCAGAAGTTCTTCCTTCAGTGAGGGGTGTGGCAGGGGACACAGGTACACCTTAGCCTACCTGGCAGCAGATACCTCTGTCAGTTAAACCTGGACCCTAGGGGCAGGCTTGGCTGATTCCAATTCAAGATGAACTTCTCCCAGAGCCTTTCCCTCTCTGCAGAGAGCCATCCAGGTACTCTGTGCTCCAACACTTATTTATTTTTTTTTAATGAGGAACAGTGTGTTTTTCCAGGACCCATTAGCTCTAAGTCAAGTAGTTGTTTCAGTCTAGTTGTGGAGGGCGCAACTCAGTGGCCCATGTGGGGATTTAACAGGCAACCTTGGTGTTATGAGCACTGCGCTCTAACCAACTGAGCTAACCAGCCATCCATGTGCCCCGACAGTTCTTGATATCCACTGTGTACAGAGTATTTTCAATACATGATGTCATTCAATCCATAAAAACAACCCCATTATATTGTTAAACCCATTTTACACATGAGAAAATTGAGGCTCTGAGAGGAAGAGTGACTTGCCCAGAGTTACACAACGATTAAGCAGAAGTGGGATCACTTGAATCCCAAACCTTCCTTCTCCTCCAAACCACGTGGCCTCCCAAGAAGAAAGGTTTGTGTCTTGGTCTTTTTTGCTGGGCAGGAAAGCACTGCTTGTTAGACACTGCCGAGTCTGCTCTCACGCCCTGTGGAGCATCTGTGATTAGAACAGAATATGACTTGTGTGCGCCTCCCCTTGACTTCTGTGACACCCTCCTGCTGAGCAGGATGCCACATCTGAGGTTCTGCCAGAAGTTTCCGTACAGAGCTGCAAATGGAAGTAGTAGTTTTTCCTCCCCTTCCAAGACGGAAACATCACTCAGCTTCTTTGAAAATCAACTTCCGATGTTGATTTTGATTGTAAGTGATGCCGCACACCACAGGGTTGGGGATTTTCAAAATGTTGTAGGCCGATTATTATAGACGGCCTTGGTGTTTCCTCTCAGTAGTCAGAGTATAACATAGGAACATGCCTTTTCTCAGGGAGTGGGGCTGTTTAAGTTCAGTTGTTCGTGACTCCGATTTTAGCTGTGCATTGCATTTGGACCTTCATACTCTCTTAACTCTTTATTTTGTTCCATAGCCGCAGCTGTTGAATTTGACCTGTGGTCTTACATTAGGTTTCTGATTCCATTGCTTTTGTTCTGGTGGGTATGGAAGCAGCATTTAGCATGGCTGATGATATCCTTGGGAGCAAGTAAGTCCAGTTGCATCTGAAGCGACTTCAGTTCCTTTATTTCACATCCACCAACAGGTTAAGCGATGGCCAAGGTCACGCCACTTCTTGTAGAGCCAGGCTAGAAGCCCAGTTTTCTGACTCTAAGTCACATCCTGCCTCACACAGCAACTTCAGAGCTCTCAGGTAGGGAAAGAGAGGCTCAGAGAGGTGAGATGACTCGTCTGAGGTCCCATGGCTAGTTGGTGGAAGAGTTGCAATTAGAAGTCAGACCTGCAACGGACTGTATTCCCTGAGCTGTTGCTGCAGAATCAATTTCCTAGAAACTCATTTATGTCTTGAATGTACTCAGAAAACGAGCTGTTTAAAATGTCCCATTGTGATTGTAATGTGAACCCTTATCTCTGATTTGTATTGTATTTGGCAAGGATTGGAGCATAAATTCAGATGTGCACCTTCGGGACGTCCTGAGACCATCTGTCCTTATACCCCCCTACATCTCTCCTAGGTATAGATGCAGCTTAGGACCCCTACTACACCCACCGCCAAATTTTTTTGGCCATCAAAGCCCTGAAGTTTACAGGCAGAGGCCGTGACATTGGGGAGCTCATTTAAAAAATCAACTCTCAGCACCCCGCACCTCAATTCCCTTTTGGGGACATGGAGGAAGGCAGTGAAAGAAAAGCTCTGTGCGTCTGTCTTTCCGAGCAGCTGGCTTGCCCACCCTGGGCAGAGAAGCGGGCAGATGAGGAATGGTTGGTTTCATAGGACAGCCCTGACTGACTCAGGCTTCCAGGACTTCTCATAAGAGGAGTGAAGACCCCCTCTGCTGCCTTAAAAAGTGTTGGGCTGAAATGGCCTCACTGGTGTCTGGAGGTGAAGCCAGTACCAGATCTGAGTGAACACATAGGTTAGCAGCGTGAAGCGGTGGCCTACTGACCTTTTTCTTCCCCACATCACAGTCCCTCTTTGCTGGGGCCCTTGGGAGGGCCACTGAAGTGTCTGGCTCTCAGGCTACTAAAGTGTTGCACTACTGAATACTCCTGAACCTGTTACACCCTTCTCTGTTCACACCAGCAGCAAGTAGAAGAATGACAAGACCATGTCATGTGCAACTGGCTCTGTGCTTAGTGCGGCATTCAAAAGCTTACCTGGGCAGGTGGCCAGGGTCTACAGAATAACCGTGGTATCACGCTATCTCTGTTTCTCTCCTTCCCTGTCCAGGCCTCTGCTGTCCTCTGCAGCCATCACAACGGCTAAGTTGTTGAATGAGCCCTTGGTTTCTCCTTATAAATGCAATAGCTTATTTGTGATGCTAGTCTAATCCCAGGTTAAGAAACAAAACAAAAGCAAGTGACCTGACCAGCCTCTTGGCTTCCCATCTTTTTTAGGCATTCAAATGCATTTAGTATTCGGCCCCTGTGCCTTGCCCAGGGGAGGGAGAAGTTTCTAGCAATTGTAACTTTCTGTTTGCTGCCTGGTGCTTTTACAGGACTTCATTTTTTTTTTTTTGTTAACCAAAATTGCATTTGTTTGGTTGTCATTGTCGAATATATATTTATTGTGTTTCACAAACATGAGTATATATATGTATGTATATGTATAAAACCAAACTTATGTATAAAAAGTCAAGGCATGTATACTAGATATTTTAAAGAATTATTTATCAAGGGAAAAAAATGTGTGTTATAAAGTAAACAGAGTCTATATTTTCTATATAATGTAGATAGCAAAAAATAGCTTATAAATTATAGAAGGTTTTGGTTTTCTTTTTTTATTATTAAAGGGGAAAAAAAGGATAATGAATGCAACTATGCTTCATGTTGTAAAGGCCAAACTACTGTGGGAGGTGGCCTTCCCCACTGGGGTCTTGCGCTGAGCAGTCTGTGCTCCGGGCCCGGGAGCCAGTGCCCACTGTTACCTCTGTGATGCTCAGGGGCTGTGGCTGGCATCTCTCAGCCAGCTGGTGTGTGCCCCTTCACCTGTGGCTTCCTGCTGTTCTCCACAATTTGCATTGGTGGGATAAAGGAATGAAAGCAGCAAATAAAAATTGAAGAAACAATTCTATCTGTTTTTGTGTTTATTAGACGCAGGTGCTCTAGCTCATGAGTTAGGTACCTGGCCAGTTTGTGGGCTCTGAAGCAAGAATGGGGGGTGGGAATGATGGTGGTGCATTGGTGTGTGTGTGTGTGTGTGTGTGTGTGTGTGTGTCTCGTGTGGGAGCAGCCCTTTATGTGTCCGCATCCATGAAGCTGAACAATGGGAATTGACTGACCTTTTGCATTTTGATTGTGGATGTATTAAATGTTAGAACTAGAGGCACTTTGGAGCAATCTAGTTCCAACCCTCATTTTGGAATTGTGGAAATGGAGGGGAGGTAAACTATCTAAGATCACTTGCGGGGTGGAGGGCTGTGTGTGTAAAAGCCTAGTCAAGATAAACAAGAAGAGGAAAACATAGACTTTAGATTGGGGAGCAGAGTTTAGAATTCCCAGTTATTTTACTGTCTTAACCTAATACCGCACACCAAGCTCTGAAAGACAGTTTCCAACAGGCTCAGTTTACAAGAGCATCTTTGCTTACTTTGTTCTTAGCAGCATTTAACATCAACCATCTTGAACTGAGCTCAGCCTAACTTCAAACCTTCATGACATGAGGTCTCTCACGGATGGATTGGCTTTTCCTTTCTACCCGTGCTATCTTAGAGAACGCACACAGGTAGTTCTTCTGGTCCTGCTTTTCCTTCATTTAAAAACAGTGAAGAATGAGAATAATACAAAAGCTGAGATCTCGTTATTCATTCCATCATGAGCAGGTTCTGATGTTAATGCATTCAGAACACAGCCCAACCATTGAGACAATAAATTACAGCCAACCCCTGCATTTACATGGATTATTACAGCGCACATGTAACATTTTCACATCTTATGAGACGGTGGTAAATACCTTATGATACTGTCATAAATCTAAGAGCAGTTCTGAAGAAGGAAGTAAGGCAGAGTGCTTTGTCAAAACTGAAAGTGCCATCTGTGCAAATATAGAGGGTGCCAAAAAAATGTATACCCATTTTAAGAAAGAAAAAAACTATTAAAATTGTGATACTCAATATATACCGATAACAAAAGATGAATACAAGTCACATTTGACTTCTGCAATTACAAGAGGTGCTTAAAGTGGTTACCATCAGCATAATTTTAATACAGTTTTTTTCCTTTCTTAAAATGTATATACACTTTTTTGGCACCCTCTGTATCAGGTATGGTTGCAATGGGGCCAAGTCCTCTGAGTTTCTCCCAGCAGAGGTGCCTGGGGACCAGCCTCCGATGGAAGATTCTACACTCATCATATACAGTTTGACACTTATGTACATTTTGAATCCATGAGCTAGTTTTTCCTTCACAGATTTAGAATCTCTTTGTGATATTGGTTTCTCTCAATTTAAATCCATTTCTTGTTTTGTAAATCAGGGATTATACTGCCTCCTACTAAATCACGGGATATGCCCAGTATTGTTCTCATAATCTCTGAATCATTGCTTAAAAAGAACAGATGCGATTACATCACAAGTCACTGAGGTTGTGTTTACTGGTCAAACAAAGAAAAATCTGTGTATCTTCCTAGGCCCATCTACCTCTCCTCTCTACTCCCCACCACAGATACACAGAACCATTTTCCATTTTCTTTTATCTCCTACTTGTTATCTTGTGCATTTTTAGCGCCTATTGTGACAAACCAGGGTGGTTCAATCTGAAGAATAAAATGACTGCTACGATTGCTATGAGAATGAATTACACATATACAGAGCATGCAGAATTTTGTATAGACATGAAACAAATTTTTTCATCTCATTCTAGTAGGCTTCCATTTATTAACCCACACTGAACCTTACTAAATCTTGCCTAGGCAGCCCCTACACACACTCAGCACTAGCAGTGCCCCCTGCTGGAAGGCCGCCCAAGAAGTGTACAAGACAAAAATGAAAAGGACACCACTTCATAGAGTCTGAGCCAAGTCACAACCAAGTAGACAGTGTTACAGCTTACTCGAGCCAAAACTTCTACAAAAACGCTGATGCAAAACATTCAAAATCCTTTGCTTTTGTTCATTCAAGTTCAGGCTTCCTCTTGAATTCTATCTCTGAGTCTACATCTGCCGGGTTAATCCGTGAGATGATTTGAGCTATGACAGCCTTTATATCATTGCTGGGGTCCAACCACAGCTCTGAAAGATGAACTCACCATATCTAAGCTGATTTTCAGACTTCCTCTAAACTATCGTAACTATGGGAACACCTTTCTCTCCTAATTTTGCATAGATTCTGGTCATCTTGGATCAAACCAAACTCTCTCCCTTTAGCCATGAGTGAAAATTAAAGATTAAAGGCTTTTTAGGTGCCCTTCTTGGGCAATTATAGATTAATTCATTTCTTGGTCAATGATTTATACACTGATGGGGCTCAATTCCAGAATTACAATCTGGAACGTATATACAAAGGGTGCCCAAAAAATGTATACACATTTTAAGAAAGGAAAACTGTATTAAAATTGTAATACTCAACATATACCAATAACAAAAGATGAATACAAGTCACGTTTGACTTCTGCAATTACAAGAGGTACTCAAAGTGGTTGCCATCAGCGTCCAGACACTTTTGATTATGGCAAACTACTGCTTGAGAAACGTTGACCAAAATGCCCACTTGTATACATTTTTTGGCACTCCCAGGGTATGTAAGCCCCATTGTCTCTGACCCATTCATCACTGGCCACCAGTACCTTGGAAGATGCCCTGGCATCTTCCTGGAAGGAACCCTAAGAGGGCCTTGAGTGGTTGCAGCAGATGTAAGGATCATGTCCACAAAGCACACAGGTTCCAGGCAGTCCTCAGTCTTCAACTCCCCCAGGTCACTAACTCCCTCTTAGAGAGTATTGAGGGGTCTAAATAAGGCTGAAGTCAGACCACGGCTGGTTGAGCTTGTCTTGGGGGTGCTGAATCACTGCAGATTCCTCAAAATCCAAGACCAAGGAGGCACAATAGTGAGTGAGACTAAAGGGAGGGAAGTAAGACCAGAGCCCCCACTGTCTTTGTAGGCCTTCTGAGGCTGCTTGTCTGTGATACGATAGCTGACAGGTGAGCCGGAAGAAGCCAGTCTCTTTTCCATGTGCTAGGCTAAGGGATCTGGACTGGGCATTCAGGTTTCCCACCATGACGCAAAAAAGAGAGTTAGCCTGAGAAGAACAGCTGTATATCAATAGCTGGGAAGTGCTAAAACCACATATAACACCAAGGAAGCACGTAGGATGGAAGGGATGGGGACAAAAAAGAGAAGGGGCTGGAGGTAATGGGGGTGGCGAGGGGATAGAGGGCAAGAGTGAAAGAGGTAGTTTATGCCGAGGGCAAAAATAGATAAAGGGGGAAAGGTAGAGCTGTGCATTTAAGATATGAGGGGTTCTCAAGATAAGTAAGTGTTACGTGAGATATCTGAAATATGGTTCCTCTGTGGCTGACAGGCCTAATCTGAGCTCTGAGAACAGCTTGTTGAGGAGGAGGAGAACAGATGAGAAGGAATGAGGGAAGAATTCTTACAGGAACTTCACAAAGTCTGGCTGATGCACTGCTAGAGCTGTTCAAAGCTATCGAACTGTTTGTTGCCATTTGCTAGAAAAGTTCCAATACCAACCACTATGTTAAATGAGCACCAGACCCCAAGGGAACCTTGAATCCCACCTGCTGTTCTTCCTAGTTGCAGTTCCCCTACACCTGCAAGTCTTCAAGGATTCAACACCTGCCATTTCACCCAGTCCATTAGTTCCATTCCTGGGCCCCTTGAACAAACTCTTCACTCAGGAATCTGTTTTAGCCTCTTTTTTTTGCACACACAGGGTCTCTCACCCCTGGAGACCCTGTTCTCCAGGCCATCACTATGATCTGCTTTTCTTCCCTTGCACCCCAGTATTTCTGAAGAAACTCCCAGGAGGAACAGGCCAGGCCCCGCGGGACTCTCATGAGCCACATCTCACCCTCGCCTCTGCTGGCTTGGACTCCCTGGCTCAGTCCGCAGATTGGTCCTGGCTCCTCTCTGGCTCTCTTTTAAAGCTAAGCAGATAATTGAGCTGCTGTTCCCCATACCCCACCCGCTGGCCTCTCTGCTGCTCAGGTCAGCCAGCCTGACATTTGGGGAACACCTCCTCTTGTTTGCCTTTTTGCCACCATTCAGAGCCCTGAAAGCAAAATGACAGTTTGTATTTCCACAGGTGGCTGTTAACACGGAGTGTAAGTGGCATAAAAGGGCTTTTTCCTAAGCCTGCAGCAGTCGGCGGACAGCTGCCATTACCCCGACAGCCCCAGCACTGGGTGACGATAGAATCCTTTTCAGCTCTGGAATGTCTTTCATCCTGTGTTGAAAGCTTTGCAGAAATAAGGCCAGAGCTTGTGAAACAATTCAAGCCTGGTCACAAACAACCCCAAAAATCTGAGCTAAAGCCTCCTTGTACCTTCTTTAACTGGTATTTTGGTGTCCTTGACCCAGCTAAAGGGCTTGGAAAAGGCTTTTTCACAAGTGACATGTTCAGATAAGTTAAATCCCCTGAAATTCAGCACCATGGGGTGCTGTTGTAAGGTTTGATATACTTCCATTGATCCACAGACTCGGGAGCAGTTCAGATGTGAGGGAACAAAAGCTGGTCCAGAGTACAGCATTGTACAACCTTCAATCCCATGTGGGTTTTCCCAGCGCCTCATCCATCCATGTCACATAGAGAAATATTGCCTTGGCTGCAGACACTGACTTACTTTAGTGACCTGGAAAAGTTACAGCGGTACCAAATTCTTGTCTCTGTTAAGAAATCAGTTATGATCTCAATTTTAAAAGTCTCAATACCTCCCCCTGTTCAACTAGCTTGGGTCCCTGGGTTTGTCTGGTCTCATCAAGTAGGGTCCTGCAGGTGAGGTTACTTTGTTGGGGATTAGAATTTTCCCACTGTTTTATCAGCTCTCTAGCGTGTTATGCCATGTCATTGCAGACATCAACATTTCAGCATTCCATGGACGGAATCTTTGGTTTCAGGAGGCATGGCTCTGAACTTACCTCTCAAATTCATTTGAGACTCTTTTTAATTTTCTACTACCTATGTAGTTACTAACAGCCACTTGTCTGGCACATCTCATCATGTACCCCTGTCCCCCTGCACTATTGATGCTGTCTATCCATGCATTCGTGAACTCGATTCCGCTGTCCCCTCCACTGGATTTTTACCTGCTCACATACCATGCCTTTGAGCCATGTGGCCTTGACTGGTCCAGGTATGATTCATCTTCAAGACATGGACTCCAGGGAGTGGCAGAGCTGCTGTTATCCAAGGTGTGACCACAAAATATGGTGAATGTTTAAATAAAAAAAAAATTATTACAGTAAAAGACACATTTTTATTCATTCTCCCCAGAATACTCCCCCTCACTTCAAACACACTTATCCTATCATTCTTGCCACTTTCTGAAGCAGTTCTGGAAGTTCACTTTCGTAAGTGTGTTTACTTCAGCTTCTATCATGACAATGCTCCGTGTCACACATCACTTCTGGTATATGGCAATTTCTGTCAAATAAAAACATTACAGTATTTCCTCATCCACCTTATTCACTGGATCTGGCACCGTGGGACTTCTGGCTCTTCCTCAAAGTCAAAATGACCATGAAAGGAATATGTTTTGAATCGATTCAGGACATCGAGGCAGCCACGACAGCGCAACTAAAGACACTCACGAAAGAGGACTTCCAGAACTGCTTCAGAAAGTGGCAAGAATGATGGGACAAGTGTGTTTGAAGTGAGGGGGATTAATGGCAATGTGTCTTTTACTGTAATATATTTTTTTATTTAAACAATCACCGTATTATTCAGAGAACTGTAAGGCTGCCACACCCATTGTGTTTTCAGTTCACTGCTGCCTTTCCTCTATGATCAAGTTGTTCTCAGCCCTCATTCTGTGGCTGGCATCCTGGTGATTACCCTAGAAGTTGAAGTAAAGCAGTCATGACAAGCCCTGTGGAGGCCAAAATAGGCCCAAATCTCCTGGAAAGCTGTTTTTCTAGAGACAAAGCCCTTGCTCTCCATTGCTGGCTTGTCATGGTGCCTGGTAAGAGGCCATTTATAGCCTGTTTAGAGCTGTTTTCCAAATATTAACTAGTTCCAGTACAAGTTTCAAGAGACGTTACTATCAGCTAAGAAAAAGAAATATAATCAACTTTCAATTCTGGTTTTTATGTTCTGAGTCGCTAATTGGCAACGTCTTCCTGCTCCAGGACACCTGAGGGATGGCACAAACTACAATGGGGGTTCCGTGCTCTGCAGTAATTTTTGCTTGGGTTCTTAATCAAATCTACTCTCTTCCCCACCTGTGCACCCCAAGTCCACTTTCGGGGGTAACAGACTCTTAGGCTGGGGACCAGGCAAGGGTAGTTTGAATAGTTGCTTCTAGATCAGCAAGCAGTTCTCAAAGTGGGGTCTCTGGGTCTGCAGCATCAGCCCCACCTGAGGAGCTTGTTAGAAATCCAAATCCTCGGTCCCTGTCCAGACCTACGAATCAGAAACTCCAGGGGCGGACCGAGGGCAGGGGGCGGGGTCAGCCCAGCACCTTCTAGATGAGTGTGGTGCGTGCTCATTGCAGGGAATGCGCTAGGTTGAGTCTTAGTTTGCCTTCCATCTATCACCCGTCAAGAATCGCTGTCCTGGAACAGGCGCTCTGAGCCCTGGGCTACATCTTAGAGTCACCTGGGAAGCGGTCACAAAGTACCGGATACCCTGGCTCCACCCCTAGAAGTTCTGATTTCACTCATCTGCCCGGGGGCCCAATCCCAGCTATTCAGACGATTCTAACGGAAGGCTGTATGCTCTCCTCTTTGCAGTTTTTGGCAGGCTTGTAAGTAACCACCTGTTTGTTCCCCACTACCTCCTTCCAGCAGAGTAATTTATTCCTTGTAATTCATCATGGTCGCTCATCAGCTAGAGAGAGGACAGGATGTAGGACACAGCACTGTCAGATGGGGAGACTTGGTTTCTAACTCCCTGCCCCCTACGGGCTGCAGGACTTCGGGGAAAATTAAATCCTGTCATCTGTCTAGGCCTCAGTTGCCTCATCTCTAAAACGGAAATTATGTCAATAAATCCCTTCCTTTCTTCAAGTCGGAGAGCCAGCCGATAGTCTCTAAAAGTCTGTTTTAGCAGGAAAATAAATCAAGGTTTCAAGAGCTCTTAAAAGGTTCAGAACTTGTCTTCAGTATAGAATTGCTAATATTTATTTTACTCCCTCCAGGGTGGACAGAAAATATTATGAGCTGGACAATTTTGTGTTTTTCCAGTATTTACAAATATGAGTCAAGTCCAAAAGAAGTTGTTACTCAAATACCAAAAAGAAAGTCATCGCAATGGTTTGTATTGTTACTCTACTGTAAAATGTTCCAGTGGGCCGTTAACAGTCTCTGAGAGCAGCCCGCTTCCATGTTCGACCTGTCTCCCCCCATATTCAAGGACATTCACTACCTTTCCCTTCTGCCCAGCTACCCGCCTTTTCCTCCTAACTCCTTTTTTGCTTTGCTTTCTGGCCCTGCAAAAATTGTACAATAATCAGCCTGTGATGAGTCGTCATGGAACTCTTCCAGCCCACCCCACTAATGTACAAACTCCCCTGAGAAACAAGTCAAATGGACCAGGAAGGAGAAAGTGAGTGGGTTGATTGTGTCCTGAGTCAGTTGCTTCTTATTCTTATTCTCTTAGTCTTACTATTAATTTTGGTATGCTCATTTTCTCCTTCCCAGAAAACAAAATAGTTTGATATTCCTCTCTCTCCCACCTCCCAACAGTAAGTAATGAAATTAGAAGATTGAGAGAGGCTGGCAATCTGTTTCAAGATGACATTGTATACTATGTAAATAGCCAAGTAAACCTGTAATGTCTAGGAATCCTTCAGAAAGAAAAACTACAAAAGGAACCCAGGAATTTGGCCAGAGAACACAGCCAGGCCTTCTCAGCTGTGGCCAAGGTCACCACGGGGACAATGGTGCTGTGTTCCACATGCTGGTGTCCCACCTTCAATTCGTATGCCCACTCTCCACTCCATTTCTATAATCAGAAGATTTTCCTTTTCTGGAGGAGATGGGCAGGAAAGGGGCCTTAACAGCCAGTGAGCTGTGCAGGTTCTAAATGCTTTAGTGCTCTCTTAGCTTAGCTTTTCTTCCCCCACCTCCAGAAACCACCCATTTCTTTACTTCTCTTTGCAACAAAACTTCTTAGAAGAGCTGCTGATGTGCTCTGTCTCTCCAATTCTTCTCCTAAAACCACTCCAATCAGGCTTTTGCCCTCATTGATGATGTCATTGTCATCAATGATACCTCCTTTCCCCCATCCATTCTCAATCTTATTTTTACTTGGTCTATCAGCAATATTTGACACAGCTGATCACTCCCTGCTTGGTACACTTTTAAAACTTGGTTTCCAGGAAAATCTCTTGATTTTCTTTCTACCTCAGGGGCTGCTCCTTCTTATTTGTTTATGCAAAGGTCCATTTGACCTTTAATGTTGGAGTGTCCTCTATTTTCTTTTCTCCTCCATCTTACCCCCTGCCTTGGTGATCTCATGACTCTAAGTAGCCTTTATATGCTGACAACTCCCAAATTTCTATCTCCTGCCTGAACCTCTCTGGTGAACCCCACCTATCAGTCAGGGCCCAATCAGGAGACAGACACCATACAATAATTTGAACAGGGACAGTTTAATATAATTGTAACAGGGGACTGGAATAATGGAGGGTCGGCTAGCAAGAGGTAAAGAAAACTCTAAAGAATACAGGAATAGCAGCTACAGGGAACAGCCACTACCCCTAGGGCTGAGATAGTGAGCCCAAGGAGGAAACTAATTTGGAAGTGGGAACCCCCATTCACACCAAGGGCCAAGATCCAGACCTAGTTGGAGAGGATATAGCTACAGCTCACGGGACAGTGGAAAAGTTTGCTGAGCTGCTGTATTAGTGGGACTCACTGAGAAATGGCCTTCTCAGGTGCTGGGGAAGCTATCCACTGATTGGGGCTGCCCCTTGGAACTTGCTGCAAAGCCACACAACAGTGTACTAGGGAAAGCCATCCATGAGGAGGTGTCTTGTGCTGCTGGCTGCCAGGCACTGGCTGTGGCCTTCTGCAGGAGCTGGGCGCTGCAGGCATGGCACGCCGCAGACATCTGCCAAGAAGTGTTCATTGGAATCAAGAAGAGAACGAACCCCTGTCCTTCTACAGGGTCTCTCCAGTGCACTCCGCTGAGAAAACTCAGTATCATGCTAGAGGGCAAAGTGAAATTATTTAACAGGTTAGGTTCTATTATCACAGAACAGGCAATGAAAGAGAGACTTAGAGCTGAGAGGCAATTAATTGATAACTGGTATACCTCAGACTGGTGATCAACTATCTACTTAATGTTTCCACCATGATGTCTGATAGGCATCTCAAAATTACTATGTCCCAAATTGAACGAGTATTCATTCTCCTCCTAAAGTCGTTCTCCCTGCATTCTTCTCCACTCGTCCAGCTGCTCAGGCCCAACACTTCAAGTTATTGTTGACTCTTATGTTCTGTCACTCTCTATATATAGTTGGCAAGGAAAACTGCTTGGCTCTACCTTTAAAATCTATCTATAATCTGATCACTTGTCACTCTATCCACTGTTACTTCCCTGTTTCAGTCATCATCATCACCCCTGTTCTAAAATTTGGTATATTAATGGAAAAGTTGAGGTATTATAAGGCCAACAGGATCAGGAGATGACTGCCACCGAAAAGACAGTTTGTTAGACCCATGGTCTCAAGAGGAGGGGTATGCTACCCCAGGACCCTATGGGAGGTCACATAGAGAAGCACCAGGGTCAGTCAGGAAACAGCAGGAGAGGAGAGGAATTCTGGGCAAGTATCTTTATTTTGGCTTCCATGGGAAGGAACAGACAAGGCAGAGTAAACAAGCTTAGGACTGGCTAGTTTGAATAGTTTCAGTGGGTTTTGGGCATAGGGACTGTCCCTAGTTGTCTGGTACCAAGTCCTGTGATTATTAGGGCAGGGAACAGTGGCTCAGAGTGTGAGAATCCAATAAGAAAGCAGTTGGGGTGTGGGCTCTGGATTGGTTTGTTTGTATTTGAAAAGCACGTCCCTGGGAGAAGGAGTCTGCCTGTGGAGGTGGGGCAATGAGTGAGACAGGAGACAAACAATGTGGGTGACTCAGGCAATTTAGGTTGTCCAGAATGAGGCGTGTCTGGCATATACGTGTAAGACAGATGTTAAAACAGCAAATTTACAGGAACTAGAAACATGGTTAATACAATCCCTTGCTTGAATTACCACAATGGCTCTTAACAGGTATCTGTTTCTACCCTCTGAATTCTGTTGTCAACATAGCAATAAATGTGAGTCAGATCATGTCATTCCTCCATTCAAAACTCCCCCTGTCACTCAGAGAAAAGGTCAAAGTTCTCACAGTCACCAGTGTGATTCAACCATGTCCCCGTTCTGACTACTGGTATTACTGCTTTGCCCCACTGTCACTCCACTCCAAAGACACTGGCCTCCTTGTCATTCTTCACATAGAGACACACATTCTCTCCCCCAGATGCCCAACCAACATTACCCTCATCTAATTTTTCTTCTTTTCAAAAAACAAATGTACTTATTTATTATATATAGTTTATTGAACATTTACCGCATTAGAATGTATGTTCCAGGGCCAGCCGAGTGGCGCGTTAGTTAAGAGCTGGCTTGGGACACCAGAGGGCCCCGGTTCGGATGCCACATATGAGGGCCAGTGACACTGCCCTCCACAGCTAAGATGCTGAACAACAGCCCAACCTGGAGCTGGGCTGCCATGAGTCGCGGCAAAGGCATAGGCTGCGGCCCCTGTGGCAGTGGGTTGCCATAGGCTACCGTATGTAGCCAGCAGCCAGCGTGAGCGGCCAGCAGCCGCAGTGAGCGGCCGTCCAGAAGCCGGCGACTGATCTGCCTTGCCCGGGAAGAGCGCAATGATGGTGCCAACTTGGGCCAGTGAAGCAACGTCCTCCACAACTAGACTGAAGAACCAAAGGACAGCAACTTGTCTGTTCCCCTTCCCCCAATTCCCCAGCGCTGTTCCCATCCCCTAATTCCCCAATAAAAATTAAAAAAAAAAGAATGTATGTTCCAAAAGGGTAGGGATATTTTATTTTTTATATATTGTTCATTTATCTATTTATTCATATGGACATACCCCAAGCACTTAGAAAAAGTGCTTAGAACATAGTAGGAGTTCAACAAACATTAGTTGGAAATTGAGTATCTGGTGTGTGTCCTCAACAGAGGATGCTGTTCCATGGCCGTCCCTCCTACCAGCTCATTACATGGCAGCAGAAAGTCACTTTTCTTTTCCTAATAAAAGCTTGTGTTTGTACCAAAGTCTCTTCTTATCTGCTAACCTGGGTAACATCTCTGATCCTACCAATGACTCCAGCCTTTCTGAGAATTCATTCAGGTGTCCACACAGTACTCCTTACTCCCAACCCCCTCTTTCCAAGCCGTCAAACTATCTTATACGGTGTCTTATTCACAGATCCTCAGTTCATCAAACTACTGGGTGTGGATGACACACATAAGTAATCATAAACACTTTACATATTTATTTTATTTAATCTTCATTCTAGCCCTATGAAGTAACTAGTTCCATTATCTCCATTATATAGATGAGACAAAGAAGTCTCTGAAAAGTTAAATAATTTGCCTAACTAGCAAATTCAGGAGCCAAAATGTGTCTGTGCCCTGTTGCCAGAGGGCTTTGTGTTATGAAAACGACAATTACTAATTTAGAGGGAGCTAAACCTGACTTGAACTTGAATTAAAAATTGGTTTTGAGCTGAATTATAGAGATGGGAGTCAAATGAGATTTTCCAAAGTAAACAGCCCTTAATCAGTCTTAATAGGCTCAAATGGAACCAAATCAGAACAGCCTGACATCACTCTGGGCTCCATGTACACAACCCCAAGATTGGTGCACATCAGCTCAGCATCCCGTTTCTGTACCAGTTGTCACCTCTTGGCATTGTCCTTCAATGTCTTCCCATTGTTCTGAGAACAAATCCCCCAGTTCCTCACTTTCTATGACCCCTCCCAGTCTGAATGAATTCCCCATCTGATCCCTACACACAACCTATGCATGAAGGCATTAGATATCTGCGTGGTTTTCTGGATGCATTTGTGTCTCTTTCAGTAGACTGTAATAAGCTTCTTGAGGGTAGGGACATGTATTCCCAGTGCTTGGCACATAGTGGGGACTCAAAATGTTTGTGGAAGAAGCATGGATGCGTCCATCTACCCCTTGTATCAAATCAAGCTCTCTGAGGAGGATCTGATAAACTCACATCTACCGGGACACAAATTATGGACTTGATTGAATGTATTGATCTTTCCAGGGCTCTTTGCTTTCTAATAGCAGAGAGTCTTAAGCCAAACAAATACCTTTTAAATGTAGAGCAGGGCAGAAGAGGAAAGATTTGAGGGGAGCTGGGAAAATCTCCCTGGCAAATCACATTGTATGGATGGATGTCCATCCCGTGTTTGTGTGGGGCTAAGCAGAGGCTCCGGAATGAAGACAGAGCTCAGCATTTCCCCTGCAAGTGAGCAAAAAATAGTGCGTTTTTTTTTCCTCTTTTACGCTAATAAACTCCGCCCCCCCATTTTAAAATTTTACATATGCCTTGACAAGCTCTTTTTTTGTTTTTCTCTTGAGAAATGTCAATTCTCCTCGAAGAACTTTTTTTTTTCATATTCCTAAGTAGCAACTCTTTGATGTCAAAGCTCTTTGATCTTTTCCCTGAAAATCAGGTTTTTCATGGTAAGTGACTAGGAATAAATCAATGTGGATGCTGCTTTATTACCTGGCTCTCAGGATCCTTCACTGTATCAAATGTACATGCAAGAGATGCATCCATAATACAAGAGCAAGTTTCAGGCGAAATGATTCTGCACGCAACCTGTTTCTCCACACTTTTGTGCTTTTTCTGTACTCACTGCAGTGATTTGGCCCAAGGCCGGGAAGTAATGAGGGTTGTATTCCTTAAGTCTTATCAAGACTTCTCCTTTCTTGTTCTCCCCTCTTCACACTCCTCCTCGTATTTTCTTTTTTCCCACCTTCCTCCTCCTCTTCCACCTTCTTCCTCTTCACTCGCTGTATTTTAATTATGATCATCAGTGGAGCTGTTGGAGGAGTTAAAGGAGTAGCTCCTCCATGTTTTAAAAATTGTCCTGGGTGTTCATTCCGCTATAAAAGGAACGTATCTAAGATCCTACAGAGGTTAAGTCTGTGTCAGGAACGCTACTGTTCCTCAAGCAATCTTGTGACAAAGAACCCAGCTTTTGTTTTCTTTTTTTTAAAAAACTCCAACCTGTTGTGTGCTTAACTTTTCTCAAATATAGTAAATATGAATTATTAGAAAAATGAATTAAAAAAACAACATACAAGCCCCCAATTTTTATTATTAGATTCAATAGGTATAAAATTACTCTGTCAAATTTCTATAAGACTGTCTAAATGCTTTTTCTGAATTTCTGTACTTACCTTGTTACAGACTCATAACAAATAGCTCATGGACAGCACTAGTCAGAGGACCTCACTTTAAATAGCTTTGCTCTAGCAAATCAAAGTATCTTGTTTCTGCCTTACAGCATTTTGGTTTAAAAGAAAAGATCAAAACACCTGTAAGTTCCGAATCTTACCCTTAATATAAACAAGCAAACAAAATTCTCTATGCACCAGAGCAAATGTGCAAACATGCATGCATGCCTGCGCGTGCGTGCACGCGCACACGCACACGCACACACACACACACACACACACACGTGCACACACACACACACACACACACACACACTCAAACACTCTAATAACAATACCACTTCATAGGGAGGTAATAGAACATAATGGTTAAGTATGTGGACTCAGAAGCCAGATAATAACCATTTACAAGTTGTATCCATTTGAACCCATTTCCTATAAAATGTGGATGGTAATAAAATACCAACTTCTTCTGATTGTTAAGACAATTAAATAGCATAATATGTATACAGCTCTTAGAACAGCAGGCACTCAATAAACTTCGCTATTATTATTCTTTTTACTTGAGGGAGTAGAGATCCTTGTTGCCTTGCTCAGCATTTCCATCTGCAAGAAGATGGCTCTGTGGTTTACCTGGCAAGCCAGGGCCGGTTCTCTCTCCCCCAGCATCTGGAAATACCTGCTATCCCTGCATAGAGGCAGAATCCCAGTGCTCCTTAGGAATGAAATTCCCCTTAGCTCAGTGCGAGGGACATCCCAACCACCTACTTTTGCTGCCCTCTGCTGCCGCCATTGAGAAACACCGAGTGGTGTTTCTACAGCTGGAAGACTGGCAAAACCTAACCCCACGTGGATTAGGTTTTTATCCACCTGTGGAGGTAATTCTCCACTTGTGCTTTGTTCAGGATACTATTGAGTATCCTAGAATTTGTTTTTCGCAGTGCCTTTAACATCATAGTTTTCCATTTTTACATGGGCGTACAACCTATAACTGCTTCTGGGCATGGTCATCAAACACAGATCCCACCATGCCCCAGATGTTCAGACTTGAGTCCCAAGCTAGCTATGGCCTCTTATATTCTCTCAGCTGCCCAAACTCATCCCTTCCTCCCTCTGCAAGGACTTTTCGCACTTCCAGCTGCCTCCACACTTTACACGTCTTTGAGATCCATTGTCCTAAAGTTTCTCTCTGATCTGAGTCATCTCTCCACTGTCCATACCCAAGTTCCTTTGGCCTTCTACATGTGAGCCTTCCCTTGCATGACACCCACATGGCTGCCACAGGCCGGCTCCCATTCTCCATACACACATTATCACTTCCTTTGTGGTTTAGTGGCTGCAGTTTCTTTAGTCAAAAATACCCTCTTTCTATAAAAATTCTTTACTACTCAGTTCAAATGTTATTTCCTTTATACTCTCTTCTCTTACCACTCCAGGAAACAGTGCCTCAATGCCTAAGCATTTCTGATGTACTTAGGATGCCCTTATCGAACACGTTGTTACTTGGGTAAATTTCTTCTTAAACTTTTTTCTGACAAAATGTTTGGTTGAAGTTTGGGGAATTAATAAAGAAAATGATAAGATTAAAAATAATTTTTGGCCTTCTGCTTCTAACCATGATGCAGAATAACAAAGGTAGATTCATCTCCCACCAAAACAAAACAAAAAAACAACTGGAGAAAATATATGAAACAATGGTTTTTCAGGACACCAGATATCAGGCAACAAAGGAAAGTGATTCTATGAAAGGGGAACAAATGAGGGCTGCCCATGCTACTCTAGCTTACTGCCTTGAGAGTTTCAAACTGCGGCACAGAGAGGGGAGCCCATGTGGAGCCTGGTGGACACCCTGAGTTGAGGAGAATGAGCTGAGAGACCAGGGAAACAACGGCCAAATTTCGTAGTACTGAGTACCAGAGAAGAGAGAACTGCATGGAGAGCAAACTCCAGAGATCTACAGAGGATCCCCTAAAAGTTTTCAGCAGAGTACTGGTCAGGGCATGTGGGAGCAGAAACAAAGGATTAGACAGATCTGTGTCCTCTGGGCTGGGGGGAAATTAGTGCCCTCACCCACTAGCCAGACTGGGAGGCCTTATAAATCATGGAGCTTCAGGTAGAGTACTCAGAAGGGTCTTGTCTCAGTAGTGGGGAATAATTAGCCCTGAAATAAACATGTCTCTTGTTCCATCTAGCACATCTTAGAAGCATGATCCGAAAGAATCAAACTGTTTCCAAGTAACTGAACTGCATTCCAGAACAATGCTCAAGAATATTTACTGGGATACAATTATATTCAACACCTAAAAGGGTCAAGTTCACAAAGTCTGGCATCCAATAAAAAATTACCAAGCATGTAAAGAAGAAAGAAAATACTA
>NW_017732162.1:98012-99906 GCF_001890085.2 Hipposideros armiger
TGCTCCACAAAATAAAACTAGAGGTAACACTTCCCAATTTGTTCCATGTGGTCAGCATTAACCTGATATTAAAATCAAATCAACAACGTTACAAGATAAAGAAAACTACAGAACATTATTCCTCATGAAAATAAATGCAAAATTCATAAACAAAATTTTAGTAAATCAAATCCAACAATAAATTAAAACAATGTATCATGATTAAGTGGATTTTATCCCAAGAATGCACAGTTTGTTTAATATTAAAAAATCATTCAATGTAATTCACCATACCAACAAAGTACATATGAAAAACCCTGTGATCATCTCTGCATATGCAGAAAAAGTGTTTGGTAAATTCCAACATCTCCTGATGAAAATACCTTGGAGAAGTGTGTTTTGCTGACTCTTTCTGATATCTTCAGCTTTGGAGCCTCTTTGCTTTCTCCTACCTGTGCCCTGTTTGATCTGCACTGCTTTTGGAAATTTCTTCACCTAATTTATAATTTTTTCACTGAAAATGGAGTTTTCATTTTACCTTTCTGACTTTAAATGCCGTCTTGACACTGGGAGGGTCAAAGGTTCATGGAAAATATGAAACAGGGCCAAGGCCAAGTGATTATCAGTGGTTAATGGATTCGTCATTCAATGACTCCATGTGCACGAGGCAATCTAAGGCTCTACCCAGGGCTTTCATATACCAGGACAGTATTGGAAGCCTATAACCATATCTACAGAACACACATGCTACCAGCTTTGACAGGTAAACTAATGTCTCCTCCCTCTAACAGGACATTTCTGTATATAGTTATGCATCCCGAAAAAGGGTCATGAAAACATACTACTAGTGCCAAATGATGCACGTATAAAATAGACTTTATGAGGGCTGGCCCAGTGGCGCGTTGGTTAAGAGCTGGATTGGGATGCTAGCTCTAAGCAGCAGGGCCCCGTTTTGGATCCCACATGAGGGCCAGTGACACTGCCCTCTACAGCTAAGATGGTGAACAACAGCTCGACCTGGAGCTGGGCTGCCATGAGTCACCAGCGACAGCATAGGCTGCAGCCCCTGCTGCAGCAGGCTGCTATAAGCTACCTTGTGTGGCTGACAGACAGCAAGAGCGGCCGGCAGCCGGTGTGAGCTGCCATGAGCCACTGTGAGCGGCCGTCCAGAGGCTGGCAACTGATCTACCTCACCCGGGAAGAGCGCAATGATAATACCAACATGGGCCAGTGAAGCAACGTCCTCCACAATTAGACTGAAGAACAAAAGGACAGCAACTTGTCTGTTCCCCTTCCCCGATTCCCCAACACTGTTCCCCTTCCCCAATTCCCCAATAAAATCTTTTAAAAAATTAATAAATAAAATAAAATAGAATTTATGAGAGGAAAAAGTAACAAATAGAGTGTAGTCGAATGCATGTAATCCCTCAAACCTAATTATCCCCAAGCTTATGAAGTCTGACAATTATGTTAGCAAACTTGTTGCAATGATGCTGCTAATCTTTTTTGATATCAGAGGGATTATTCATTATGAATTTGTACCAACTGGACAGTTAACCAAGTTTACTATTTCGAAGTACTGAAAAGACTGCATGAAAAAGTTAGACCACCTGAACTTTCGCCAACAATTCTTGGCTCTTGCATCTGAACAATGCACCAGCTCACATGGCACTGTCTGTGAAGGAGTTGTTTTTGGTTTTTTTTTCCAGATTTTATTCGGGAATTGGGGAAGGAAACAGTGTTGGGGAATTGGGGAAGGGGAACATTGTGTATTTCCAGGACCCATCAGCTCCAAGTCAAGTTGTTGTCCTTCAATCTTAGTTGTGGAGGGCACAAGCTCAGCTGCAAGTCCCGGCGCTGTTTTCAAACTAGTTGCAGGGGGCACAGAGCACACCATCCCACGTGGGAATCGAAC
>NW_017732162.1:105331-106336 GCF_001890085.2 Hipposideros armiger
TCTCCTCCCGCCCATCTCTCTCTTCTCCAAGAATGAAACATGACTGAGGACTCTCAGAGAAATTTTCGTTCAGTGTATTATGAGAAAGTAGGGTTTCGTGGAGTTGAAGAAAAGAAATCATTAGAAATTCTCCTAAAAGATGACCGCCTGGGTGAGTTTTATAAGTTAAGTTAAGCCTACTGGTTCCATTCATCCCAAATGTTCTGAAATAAATTACCTTAAAAGATATCCCGAGGTATTTGTTACCTGCTGGATGACAGCAGAATGGTATATTTTGGGAGAAATTATGGATTTTTGAAGTTTATATTTCACGGAGACAGAATGTGATGTTTTTGAAAGGCCTCTTAAGAAGTCAATAATATTTTTCTTATATCAGACCCATATATTTTCTTTTCTCAATTTTCAAAGGTGTCATCATAGCTTCTGGGTAAATTTACAACAACTCTTGCCATGATTTTCTTTTATGGAAATACTGAGACTGTATTATGTATTGGCATTTTAGTTCTTCTAAGCCAGTAATAATAAGGTCTTTTCTGAGGTTGACTAAATTAAAATAAACTGAGCTGTAGGTAAAAATAGTAGTTTATATGCACAGAGTGCTTTTAAAATTTCAAAAACATTTCCCACCTGATCTTTGATCCTCTCTAGGCAGCCTGTGCTTTAAGTATGTCTGGTATTGTTATTCTCATTTGACAATTAAGGGGATTTGGGTCCAGGACAGTTGAGTGTGGTTTTTTGGAAAATATGGGGATTTGACTATGCCACTCACTAGCTGTGTTAACTCAGTCAAGTCACTTAATTACTTTGAGCTTCAGTTTCTGCATCTTTAAAACAACTATCCAACAGGCTTACACTGTGGATTAAATGAAATACATTCATTTAAGTAAATAGTAACTACTGCTAATTTTTTTTTTTAAGATTTTATTGGGGAATTGGGGGAGGGGACAGACAAGTTGCTGTCCTTTTATTCTTCAATCTAGCTGTGGAGGACGTTGCATCAATGGC
>NW_017732162.1:108176-109384 GCF_001890085.2 Hipposideros armiger
GGGCAGGCGCGCTCCGCCCGGGCGCCCCGCAGTCTCAGCTCTGCGCGCTCGCCCTCTGGTCTTGGAAGGCCCCAGGTCTCCTGCTTGCCCGCCGGCCGGTCAGCGCGCCTGGCCTGGTTTCCGCGGCCTCCCCCGGACCACTTAGTCTCAACCCGGGTTCCACTACTAGAGGTGAAGCATAATAGGGAGATGGGATCTGGGGTCTTAGAACAGGGTTTTTGTTTTTTTTGTTTTTTTTCCGGTCAGGTGTCCATGGGCAGGAATGTAATTTACAGTATTTCCTCCAAGAGGACGCATTTGCCGATGTGCAATCTGCTAATGGTGTCAATTAGCAGACATCATATCACCGTACAGCTGTTTCCATGCTGCTTTTAAATAAACCCCCGAACTCATTTAGCATTTTAATGCTTTGGAATTTTGTTCTTAAAAACCATTTGGTCCCCAAAGCTCAGAACCCTTTGGAATTTCTCATTTTAAAGGAATCCTAATATTTCCTGTGACTGAATTGGCTCAAAGCATGTCTTTTCAATAAGGAAGACCTTGCTTGGCTGCCTGGAACTCAACCCTCCCCTGGTCACTGAGGACAGAATTTCTAAAACGTGAGGCTTATACTCTGTCTTGCAACGACATTCTAAGCATTTGGGTCGGGCAGTGCAAATACTTCTTGGAAAATGCCCTACATCCATTCTTAAAACACCAACGAATTTGATCTTTTCCTGGATGACTTGCTGACAGTTGTATGAAAGTTATTGTGAAAAACCCTAAGACCACTGAACTTTTTGAGTTCTGATGCCAGATTTTAAGTCGTTATTCTGTCTCCAACTTTGTGGCATCACTTGTCAACCAGCTACATTCCTGCCCTCTTCTGGTTTAAATGCTGTTAAGCTTTGTGGGTTTTGAATTTTGATAATTACAGTTGGTAGAATTGTGTTTAAAGGAAAACGAAGTGAGGAACTTGTGACTCATTATTTTTTTATAGCTTAGTTTTTTGTTTTACAAAATGCCCGTTTTAGAAAACACAGCTAAGCAAAAGAAAGAAAATTAAAATAATCTGGACTCCTACCTGAAGATAACCATTGTTAACATTTCAGAATATAGTCTTAATTTTCTTAATGCACAGTATTTATAAAACAATAACAGAATCATAGTGTATACTGTTTGGTAACCCCTTCTTTTGCATGACATCTTGTCTGTCTTCCTATTTCACT
>NW_017732162.1:110874-115460 GCF_001890085.2 Hipposideros armiger
GCTTGGGCTAGCAATTAGACAGTGCTGTCTTTCTTAGATTTACTGACTGTATAGTAGACTTCCTCTCAAGAAATGTCTTACTGTATTTAAGTTTTGAACAATGAAATGTACTTCTACATATTGTGACCAGCACAAAAAGCTTCTAACTATTGTTTATTTTCTTCCTTCTAGATATTGAGAAACTTTGTACTTTTAGTCAGAGGTTCCCTCTCCCGTCTATGTACCGTGCGTTGGTATGGAAGGTGCTTCTAGGTATGAGACCCAAGACTTGGAAATTTATTTTAAAAAATGTTCATTTGTCACCTTATCAGAAAAAGGAGGATTTGGTTAGGCTCTGTACTGAATATGGGGTCTACCCTTAGGAGTTATGGCTCTATGATAGCCTTCAAGAAGGTGACTTCAGTGGCAAAACATTAACTATTACTCTTAAGAGTGTCAGTTTATTAATGATAGAAGATAAAGTAATGGATGTTCCTGAGACAAGGTGTGGGGAGAGCATTGTACTGGGAGAAACACCTGATCGAGGCTTTCCTGCCCACTGGGCAGCCTTAAGAAAGCTGTGCTAGGTTTCATTTTTTACATCTGTAAAGTGAGGTTACTGAGCTAAATTAACTTTCAGGTTTTAGCTCTCAATTTGTTATTTCTGTGATTCCTAACCCTAGAGGTAAACTTCCTGTTGAGTGCTATCAGAATTAAAAAGAAATTGGAGAGGTTTTACTTCCAAGAAGCACAAATGGATAAGTTCTAGTGATGAGTGGCTGAAGGAGAAGGAAAAATGATTTTGCTCAGTTTCTGTGGAAGAAAAAGTGTATTAGGTGCCACAGGTGACTGACAGTGTCCCTTTTAGCCCAGGGTTTTTGTTTTTCTCCCCCTATCATTGCTGAGCCTGCTGATGCATATACTACCCATCCATTACCACCCTTTTTTTCTTTCTTAAAAAAAAAGGAAAAAGTAATCCTAGAGTCTCCCTATGAGTTAGGTATCAGTATCCTGGTTTTACAGATGGGGAAAAGGACTTCAAGGCTAAATAACTTGCCCAAGGCCTTATAGCCTACAAGTGGCGGAGCTGGGCTTTGAGCTCAGGTTTGTAGAGCCCGTTTGAAGGAAGGGTGGATTATAGATCTTGTCTTCTTTCCAAAATGTACTGTATTTTCAGAGCTTGAGAAATCCGTAGTTCTAGGTCTGGATATAAACTATTCTAGAATTGCTGCATAATGACTTTTTTGTGTGCATCATGGCAGTCTTTGTACACTTATAATTCCAGTAGGTCACCATGCAGTTAAAATCTAGAGAATGGGTGACACCTATTTTAGTTTCTCCCTGAGTATTTTTTCTTAAATCTTAGCGTTTCAGTGGCCATCAAAATAAATGCCTTGGGAGGAGATGCCTTTTAGGTGGTAATATCAATACTACTTGTGTCTGCTGGGAAATACTATGTATCTTATTAATAATGCCTGTGGATTAGTGGGAGGTGCACGCTTGTACTTTGTGGCACTTGCTGAGCGCCAAGTCTTATTTGGCTTGTTCATCACCTCTGTCTTCCCCACCTATCTTTATCAGGTAAGTCTTTGTTGTTGTTTTTGAGGTAGTTGAAAGCACTGGAGAGTTAGAGCCGCCATGCTATGCAGGGGACAGGCTGACTCTTCCTAGCACAGGTTGTTGATTACCCGGGGACTTCGTCATGACCACTTCCTAATACCATTTTAGGTAAATATCAGAAAGGGACTTTTTAGGACTGGGCCTTAGGAAACAAGTTTGAGGTTTAACATGGAAACACTCTGCCACCTCTAGTAGTACCATGAGGATTGAACTATAGCTATTTAATCTGTACTGTATTAACCTAAATTTGGAGGACACTTGAGTATTTTTTTGGCTTTTCCAGAAGCCTGGCACTGAGCCCCATAACTGAGATAAGTAGATGTATGCAGGAAAAGGAACATTTAAGCAAGTTTGGTTATAACATGAACATGGCATCATGTTAGCTAGAGTCTTTAGAGCTCACCCAATTTTTGTTTCCCAGAATGTCCTTCAGAATATTGGATCTGTGGTGGTTTGCGCCAAAGAGTGATCCACAATAGAGTCAAATGTACTAATACACTAGCTTAGTTTGTGCCGTATACTTTCTAAATGCTTTATGTATATTAATTTTTTATGCATCACAACAAGTGCCTGAGAGGTATTTTTATTCCCAGTTTTCAGATGGAGAAGCTAACACATAGGGAGATGAAGTGAGTTGCTGACGGTTACCCAGCCAGTTAACTGTGGAGCTAGAATTTAAACCCAGGAACTTTGACTCTAGTGTCTGTGCTGCTATACGGTCTCATTAAGTTTAATGAGGCTGGAATAAATAAAGTAACATGTTTTTATTTATAGCAAAACTTAGAGCTGTGTATTGTCACCATTTCCCACATCTGTGTGACCACGATACCCTTTCTCTCATGAAGACTCTTGGGGCCAGCGTTCTGTGAAGAACATTTGGTGAAACGCTTATCCCTCCTATTTTCCACCTTCGACAGGCGAGGAACCAAGTGCCCAGAGAGATATTTGTGAGAGTTTTGGTGTTATCCGATCTGGGGCCAAAACCTAGGTATACTGAAGGCCTATCTTGTGCTCTTTCCCAGTCTTTTTTCTTCATGCCATTTGTTTGTAAAAAAGATGTATGGTTCTTGCTCCAAAGCCTAGTGGATAGACATCATGTTTCAGTGGGTGAATGAGCATAAAATGGCATCAAAATGTAATAAGGTAAGGTGGCCTTGTCAGTGAAGATGAGAGATTTTTGTGGTCCTGAAGATAGGCTACTTTGTAAACAAGTTTTAATTGTTGGGGAAGAGAAGGATTTGATGGGTTGTTGGTGGTTCTGAGATGAAGGGGGCTGTATTGTCAGTCAGGGCTGCCATAACAAAAATACTACAGACTGAGTGGCTTAAACTACAATTTATATTCTCATGGTTCTGGAGGCTGGGAAGTCCAGGGTCAAGGTGCTGGCTGATTAGGTTCCTGGTGAAGCCCCACTTCCTAGCTTGCAGATGCTACCTTCTTGCTGTGTCCTCACATGGCTGAGAGAGAGAGAGCTTCCGTATCTTTTCCTTTTCTTAGGAGGTCACCAGTCTTAGGGATCCAGCTTTGTTACCTCATTTAACTTTAATTACCTCCTTACAGGCCCTACCTCCAAATACAGTCACATTGGGGGTTAGGGCTTTAACATGTGAATTTTGAGGGCATACAATTCAGTCTATAGCAGGGGCCAAGTACAAAAACTGAAGAAGGGCTTGTAGGAGCAAAAGGTGGCTTCAGGCTGACAACCATGAACTGACTTATTAATAAATCATTATTGTAATTGATATGGTTAGTATCTTGGTTTAGATGGCCCACTTATTCAAGGGCTTTATGATACCATTCCATTTCTCTGTAATATCAATGCCGCAGTTGCCATTCAAGTGTTGATGGTATACAAAATTTAAGATTGTTTTATGGTGAGAATTTCAAAAAGAGAATAGAGTGATTAAATATTTGTGTGAGTTCTAGTGTGATTGTGATGGCAGCTTCTCTTTAATAGAGCAGGGATTTGGATTGGTGCCTCTGATTTGCCTTTTGCTTTCTTGGTCGCTGTGTAGGGATCCTGCCTCCATACCACGAGTCCCATGCTCAGGTGATGATGTATCGCAAGGAGCAGTACTCTGACGTCCTGCACGCCCTGAGAGTCGTCCGTTTTGTCAGTGACGCCACGCCTCAGGTGGAAGTCTATCTCCGCATGTATCAGCTGGAGTCTGGAAAGTTGCCTCGAAGTCCCTCCTTTCCACTGGTGCGTGGTGCTTTGTTTTGACACTTAGCTCAACCCTAGACTGTCCCATCTTGCCAGCCTTTGATTGCATCATGGCTTACCTTAGAAGCTTTCAATGGCTCCCCTTTGTCTACAGAATAAAAGCAACACATCATGGCCCTGTACATTCTGACCCCATCTGCCTAATTTTCCTTTAAGTACTATGTTTTATTTTCAAGTAATTTCAAACTTACAGAAAAAACTACAAGAGTACTCCCAAGAATTCCCATATCCCCTTTACCCAGGCTCCCCATTTAGCACATTTGCTTTGTCATTTTTCCTATATATGTATACATATATTTTTTCTAAACCATTTGAAAATAAGATGCAGACATGATATCCCATTATTTCAGATTCGTTCAGTGCATACTTCCTAAAGATAAGAACACCCCCCTAGGTAACCATCGTGCAATCATTGAAACCATAAACTTGACATTGATACAATGTTAACACCGAATCTTCACATTTGACCAATTGTTCCAATAATACCCTTTATCATAAACAATAAAAGTTTTGGTTCATAGCTTACCAAACTTTCACCCACTATTTGTACCATTTGTGGATTTAAAAATGTTTACGTTGTAACTATTCATTTTGAAATCATTTTAGACATAGAAAAAAGTTGCCAAAATAGTATAGTGTTCCATATACTTTCATTTAGCATCCTCAACTGTTACATCTTCCATACCATAGTATAATGATCAAAACCAGAAGATTAGCATTGATACAAAACTAGGAACTACTCTATACCAGCAGTTCTCAACCT
>NW_017732162.1:119861-125944 GCF_001890085.2 Hipposideros armiger
GGCCGCCCCTGTATGCAGTGGAGGCTGGGAAATGTGTTTTTAGTTCAGCTGATCACATTGTAGTCTCCCATCCAATCAGGGTTCTGTGCGTGAATGGGCATGAGGCATTCTCTTTTCCCAGTTTCTTTCTTTCTTTCCCATTTATAAAAATGAATCTGTCTTTTATCTTAAACCATTGAGTTGTTTTCTTCGAAAATTCTGTTGAGAGCCGTCGCTGTGACATGGGTTGCAGGACCCGATGGAGGGTCTCAATGAAGGTTGGATGAACCCTGAGGGCCTCTAACTACAGCAGTTACCGGGGCTTCTGGCAAGGCCGTCCGCTTACTGTACAAGAGTGTTGTTATGTATCTCAGTGAAGTAAAATTTGGTTTTTAGAATTTAAAAATTTAATCCATTTAGTTGATAAAAATGATTTAAGCATGGCATCTGAGCATCTATAAATATGCTAGTTGCTTAATTAAATCAAGACGGCCAATTTACATCATGATTTAATTAGCTTTCCTTATCTAATATTGGTGTAAATTCGGTAGCATTTTGATAGCTTATTTTTAAAAATTCGTTCTTTATTTTTGATAACACATGTAGTAGATAAATACATTCTTTGAGTATTAAGCAATCCAGGTGAATCAAGTGTTTCTGTAGATCTGTACCAATACCTCCCCATCCCCCACTTTCCAAGAAGTAAACATCATCAGCTTGATGTGTTTTCTTCTAGGTGTATGTGTACGCGCGTGCGCGCGCGCTCAAACACACACACACACACACACACACACACACACACACACACACACACACACTGATTTATATATATTTATATATACTACAGGTACATATAATTATATATATATAATTATTTTTTAAAACATATGTATTTTTAAAAAATATGTATTTTTAAAAACAGTATTACCACACTGTTCATGTGGCCCTACAGTTTTTTGGTTTTGTTTTTTTATATTTAATGTCTTGGAGGCTTTCCAAGTTAGTACAGCTAGATCAGTAGTTTTCAGCCCTGAATTCCTATTAGTACTGTCTGGGAGCTTTTAAAAATTACCAGTGCCTTTCCACCACCTGGACGAATTAAGTCAGACTCTCTGGCTCTAATTTTTTAAAAGCTCCAGGTGATTCTGAAGTGTGGTTGGCTCTGAAACCTACTCATTTAGAACCACCTTTTTTTTTTAACTTGCTCTTAGTATTTCTTGTTAAGACTTTGCCATCATTTAACATAACAGATCCATGCTGGGTCACCATGCTGTACATGTGTACATGTGTATGTGTGACTGTTTCTCTGGGGTGGTTACCTACAAGGGGAGTGCTGGGTTGAAAGAGAGAGACATATTTAAAATTCTAACTGCTAGGTGGTTCGCCCAAAAGCTACTCCAGTTTTGCTTCCCCCAGGAGATTATGAGATTTCCTGGTTTCCACTCCATTGGCAATACTCTGATAGTATCTATCTCTTAAATTTTTGTTAATCTGATAGTGAAATGCTATCACATTTAACTTACATATCCTCATTTTCTAGTGAAGTTGAGTAGCTTTGCATATGTTCATTGGTCATTTACACTTATCCACCTTTCTGTTATTTTGTTTGCTTCTTTCTTATTTGTAAGAGTTATTGATAAACTCTGGATTTTTATCCTGTGTCACATATGTGGAAAATATTTTCTCCCTGTCTTTTGTATGTACCAAGATTTTAAATTTTGATACAATTGGATTAGTCAATACTTTTTTTTTTTTTACTTGTTTATATCTTATTTAGGAAGCTCTTTCTAATCCCAAGATTAAAAAAACAGTTTTATAAAAATTGTAGCTTTTTAAAATGTTTAAACATTTGAAAATACAGTTTTTTCATTAGTGAGGGATTTATCATTGTGGTTGGTGTCAGACACAGATTGGACTTGTTTCTTGGTTGTTAACCGCCACTCAGCTTCAGCCAGCACACCTCCTCCTCCCCCTCCTCCCCTCTCTGGTCAGCAGTGACTGAGAGTGCGCGTCATGCCAGGCAGTGCTAAATGTATTCATGAATTACGTCATTTAAACACGTATCTCTGTTTTTAAAGATGAGGAAACTGAAGCACAGAGCAGTTAGTAACTTGCCCAAGGTTACACAGTCAGTAAGCAGTAGGACCACCACTTACTTGTTTGTCAGTTTGTCCTTTTTTTNCTAAGACCATCGGAAAACAAAAAGATATTTACATTACGATTCATAACAGTAGCAAAATTACAGTTATAGAGTAGCAACGAAAATCATTTTATGTTTGGGGCTCACCACAACATGAGGAACTATATTAAGGGGTCACGGCATTAGGAAAGTTGAGAACCGCTGCATAGACCTTATTGAAATGCTACTGATTATCCCACTGATGTCCTTTTTCTGGCCCAGGATCCAATCTAGGATCCCACTTTACATTTATTTCCATGTCTTATTAGTCTCCTATAACCTGGGACAGTTCCTCGCTCTTTGTCTTTCATAAACCTGACATTTTTTTAAGAGTACTGGGCAGTAGAGCATTTCTCAGTTTCGGTTTATTTGATGTTTCCTCATGATTAAAATCTGGTTGTGTATTTTGGCAGGAATGCCACAGAAGAATGATACTTAATTACTGTTGCTGCTAACTTTGATCACTTGGTTATGGTGGTGTCTGCCAGGTTTCTTCAATGTAAAGTTACTATTTTCCCTTTTGTAATTAATAAGTAACTTGTGGGGAGAAACTTTGAGACTGTGTAAATATACATTCACTAATGATTCTTTCCTGAAACAATTTTTACTATACTGATTGCCAAATGGTGATTTTCTAGCTCCTTCATTCCTTCTGCATTTATTAGTTGGCATTCTTTTATAAGGAAGGTTTTTCTTCCTCCCTCACTTATTTATTTATATCAGTATGAATTTATGGATTCCTCTTATTCATTGGTCTATAATCCATTACTACCATTATTTATTTTTATGTTCAAAGTATCTCAGATTTGGCCAGTGGGAGCCCTTCAAGCTAACTCCTGTGTCTTTTTGACAAATTCCCATCATTTTGAGCATTTCCTTATGTTCTGACACAAAAAAAGATATTCCAGGCTCATCTTACGCTTTCCCTACCTCAGGCCTGTAATCAGCCTTTTTTTATTTTTTTGGAATGGAGGGTGGTATTTAGCAACTAAGAACAGGACACTGGATGTGCTCATTGTTCCTGGGTCATTGCTTCCAAACCCTCTCAGCAAAAGGAGCTAGGAAACATGTACGTACACACACGTTCACATACATATTCACACACCCCTAATATATCTGTGTATATATTGTTATTAAAGGCCCTGAATTCATGCTAATACCTCCAATTCCAGTGCAATATCACAAGTTCATTCTAACCATCATTCTTTCTATATTTGCAACTTCCTTCTCTGACAGTTGCAAATATGAAAAGGCTCTCATTATCCTCAGTTTATTTACTTCTTTGCTCATTCCTCTGTTTGAAACCAGCACAGCCAGCCACCTCTTGGCTCTGGTGGGCAGGCTCCACAGGCCTCGCAGACCCCTGCCACCGCGTTGGCCTGCCACCTCCTCAGTCTCAGCTCCAGGGGCCCCAACTTGCTTTTGAAATTTCATCTTTGGTGAATTCCTTACTCTAGTTACTTAGACTACTTATTGTTTGTAAAGGGAAGATGGGGGAAGAGGAAGAGTTCAAGCAAAGGAATGATTATAGCTCTAGAGCTTTGGCTATTTTAATGCAATTTGCAATTTACTCTAGGCATTTTAACAATTTTTTATTTGGGCCAAAGCAGAGTGAATTGTTCAAAATAGGGATTTGTCTGAAAGCTGATTCTCTTATTGCAGATTGCAACCCATCAGTATAGCAGTTTGAGCTTTCACTTGTTCTTTCTTTTTGAAGTTAATGATGTGGTTCCCATGGATACCCACTTTTATTAAGTTTAACAAGAGAGAATGGCCCTGAAAATAATTGGAACTCTTAACAAATGTCTTTAAATTTCACTTATCTTTGGCAAAGTGAAGTTGGTGGTACTACACAAGTTCTTGAATTATACATTAAATTAGGTTAGATTATCTATCTATTTGTTCAAGAAATCTGAATGATAGGTTATAGTAGTCACCTCATCCCTGCTCCGCTTGTCCATGTTCAAGGCCAGACACCTTTCCCACAATCACAGGCAGACATGCTGTCAGAGTGTTTGTTTTGGGCTCTGCCCCGCCACTTCTCCCTGATCACCAAGCCCTCAATCAATCTTGTTTTTCTTATCCCTTAATAAGAGTGTGTGACAGTGCTTGGCACAGAGCCAGGAACACGGTCTGTGGAGGACGTTGGTCCTCTTCCCAGGCTACCCAGAGCGGCAGGGAGCAGCAGTGAGATGCCACACTCGGGAGCACCTAGCCCGGTGCCCAGTACTGGGTGGGAGTCCAAGAAGGCGCCTCCTTCCCCTCTTTTCTCTCCTCTTTTGATATGTTAATTAGTGTTTAGAAAAATGCATTTTCTATGATTCTGTTACTCAACATTTTATAGAATATTAATAAGCTGAAAGGAGGCCTAAACTGAAATACTTTTATTAAAATATGAATTTTAATTTAACTTGGGACTTTTTAAGGGAGTAGAAAGATACTTTTTAGCTTCTTCTTTTAACATTAAAATCCCTCAGCTATTAAATCCTAGATGAAAATGTATTTTTGTGTAAGATAGGGTGTTTGGAAACAAAAAAGATTTTCAAGCAGATTCCAGCTTTTATAGGATTTCTTTGTTGAGATTTAGTTGAGGGTTTACTGTTATGTTCTGAGTATTGACACAAGGTTTGAGACATGCCATTCTTCTCATTCCTAAAATTCTGATTCTAGGGACATTTTCACTTGAGGTGCTTAAAGATAGAACAGAATTCTAAAGGTATGTGCGAATGCTTTGAGATAAAGAAAATGCTTCCTTAGTCTTTTTGGAGTCACTGAATTTTTGCCAATTATCGTACTGACAGATATCTTCAATTATTATTTGTGCTGTGTAGCACATCGTTTTGAAATAAATCCTCCTCTAGCACAGAGAATATTTTTAGGTGGAGAGAATCAGCACCTTGCTTCTGATTTATGTTGATTCTTTTATAGCCTTAACGTTAGAAGCTGGAAAGCCTCTGAGTGCTCGGCCCGAAACCTGGGCACTCATAAACAACACTGATTCAAGTAGACTTCTCTGCTCATTCACCTTCCCTGCCCTCCTTGGTCTTCTCTTTAGTGCTGGACTATGCTTTTGGGCTCCTCTTTCATTTATTAATGCAGCCTCTTCAAAATTTAGGGGGTAAGGTTTCACTTTTATTAAAGAAATATGTATTCCTCTCTTCTGCTGTGCCTTCCTCTTGAGATTTATTATTAACCTTTCAGGAGCCAGAAGACGAAGTGTTTCTTGCCATCGCAAAGGCCATGGAAGAAATGGTGGAAGATAGTGTCGACTGTTACTGGATCATCCGATGCTTTGTGAACCAGTTAAACCACAAGTACCGAGATTCTCTACCCCAGCTGGTGAGGGATGCTTTTCTGATTGTTGGCAGGGGGTGAGGGTGAGCAATGGTACTGGGCCCTTCAGAAAACACTCCTACCTCCTGGTGCTGCTACAATTAAGAGTAGACCCCCTATAGGAGGAGTTAGCTGATGTTTTCTGTGAAAAGCCAGATAGTAAACATTTCCAGCCTGGCTGGCCAGATGAGCGCTATGCCTCCATGTCTCTATTGCAGTCACTCAGCTCTGCTGTGGTTGCACAAAATCAGCCATCGACAGTACATGAAGGAATGGTCGTGGCCGGATTTGGCTGCTGCAGGCCACAGTTTGCACCTCCTGCTCTGTAGTATTTCTTATCCTGGTCTTGAATCCACTGGCTTTACCTAGAATATTCCTTCTGTATTAGCTGAGGTTTAAGTTTGGCTGCATATAATGGAAAGCCCTCTGAACAGAAGCTTTACTGTAGTCTCGCATGTAACCTGAAGTCCAGGGGTGAGGCGGTCCTGAGCTGGTGCCACAGCACCGTGGTATCGGCAGGGACCCAGCCTCTCGTCCCTCCACTCCAGCCTCCTCAAGGTGTGGTCCTGCCTCTGTGCTCACAGATGTATGA
>NW_017732162.1:128269-131483 GCF_001890085.2 Hipposideros armiger
CCCCATTGAGCTATTTGCTATTCCTGGACCACTAGTATATGATGTATTTAATACCGCTTCCTAGTATAATATATTTTGATAGCTGGTAGAGAAAGTTCTCTTTTGTTGTTCTTTTTCAAAAATGCCTTGGCTATGCTTGAACTTTCTTTTTTCTTTTTAGAAATGCATTTTAGAATTATCACAATAAATGTCCTCTAAACCTTAGTTCCTTCATCTTAAAAAATGAGGTTTAGTTTAATATATACATTGTAATACCTAGCACATAATTTCAAGCAGTTATGAATTTTTTTTAAAGTTCTTCAGATATAAGGAAAGCTAACTTTCATTTACGTTGTGATGATTTAGGCATGAAATAGTTTACTTAAACTTTCTCTTTAGTTAAACTGTGTTTAGTCAGCCTTGAAATTTTTTGTTACTGTTTTATGGCTCTCTTCTTCCTAGCTTCTTGTTAAAATAGATTTTCTATAATCTTGTCTGTTATCTTTTCAAGTTTGTGTGGTTTTACCAAATAAATTGGTTGTCACAAAGCATGGGTTTTATAGTCCTAGTGAAGTGTGCATGTGATGGCCTTTCACATCAAAGAGTATATCTGGTGGTGACGTGTTTATTATGTTGTAGTATTCTGGTTTATAGATTACATCACATCTTCTCTCCTTACAAGCTTTTGGAAATTTTGCTCTTTGATGAGGCCTCTCATTGCCAAGGAGAATAGAGGCCAACTTCAATGGTGTGATATGGGAGACTCCTGTTGTTGATCTCTTTTCAGAGCAGACTGTCCTTAAGCTATCTCAGACTTCATTGAGTTCAGTCATTAAAGTAAGCGAGCTTTCTTTCATTGCTATTGCTACAATTTTTTAAAGCTATTCTAAAGGAGGGTTTTTGATTTTTGTTTTAATAAATACTAAGAGCAGCCTCTTCCTAAATTTAATATAAATTCCTCTTATGGTGGTTAAGTCCATTTTTTGTCAGGTTTTGCCTTCTGTTGATGAGGTATGCTATTTATTTTCTTTATAAAGTAATAGTTTAGGGTCATGGAAACACTGGAAATAACCTAAATGTTTAACAGTAAAATATAATTATAATAATCACATCTACCAATTGCTGAGTAGTAAAAATTTCAGGTAATATAAATGTTATCTCCTACTGAAGAAAAAAAAAAAGCAGTGAACAAAATAGATATAGTCCCTGCCTTCACTGAGCTTACAGTCTGATAGAGGAAAAAGACAAAATACTTTAAAATTTTCACTCATCTATATCTTGATTGTTATTTGTACTGTCTTTTGGATGAACTTTTCTTTGCTGGGAGGTATCATATGTAAGTGTGTGTTTTCACCCATGTCACTTTGTGAAAAAAATACATATATACCATTGGCAGAACCGACCAAAATTCAGAGGTGCAAGGCCGGAACAGGAGCCCTTTGCCAGTTTGTACTTTGGAGGAAAGCTCCTGGTTTGGGGAGGCGTCCGTAGTGTTCTTGAGAAGCTGTAGGAAGTGTTAAGTAGTGGAGGTAAGTTGGATAAACAGAAAACAGTTAGAGATCCTCTGAAAGAGAGAGGAGAAACTGGAGCAGGTATTAATATGTGGGCCCGCTTTGTCTGGGTACCTCCTGCCCATTCTTCGTGAGCCAGCCCAGACGTCACCTCTCTGGGAAGTCTTCTGGCTCCTGCAGCCCAGGTTAGGAGTCCCACCTGGGTGTGCCCAGCGTCTCGTGCTTTATTATAGTGTATTCTAGTCACCTCTTGACTGGGCTCTGTCCACCAGGCTGTAGCTTCCTTGAAGGCAGGGACTTGATCTTATCTGTTACTCCATTCCCTGTATGTTAGCACAGGGTCTGGCTACAGGGGACATGGCGGGGTTATGAGTCACCACTTGGGCAGAAGCACAGGGATGCGGGTATTTAGTAAAAGGAACATTTGCTGTGCTCAGGTGACAAGGGGTCTGGTTGTGTTCTTCTGGATAAGGGGTACAGTCTTTAGGGTTTGACCCTCAGAGCCCATTTGTAGCCAGTGAACACTAAATAGAGCAGCCTGTGCAAGGTGGATTGGGCCTGGTGTGGGGCGCCAGCTTTGTTAGCCTCCCAGTTTTTGAGAGTTGCCTGCTGCTTACCCTCATGTGGGAGAGGCTTGCACACGGACTCCAGGTGCTTTGTTCCCTTTGCATCATTCCTCTGCTTCCCGAGAATTCTCATGCACACTTTGTCGGGGAGAGAGCTCCCCCTCTGGACATCCCTGTGGGGTGAACCTCCGAGGCGTGGTGCACTGTTGTGCTCAGTGTGGGTCAGCAGATGTGTGGTCAGTGACCCATGGGCCCTTTTCACCTCCAGCTCTTTTGTCTCATTCTTCCTACTCCCCCTCCCACTGTAGTCCCGCTCTATCTCCCTGGCCTTCCCCTCTCTTTCCCCCTTTCTCCTGTCTATATAATCCCCTGCCCTAGAGCAGCCAGGGATATCAAGAGCCTTTCTAAGCTCCCTAGGACAACTGGATTTTGCTTTAGACTCTTGCCTCAGGCTGTTGAATCTGCTTAGTGCAGCTAACATTAGGGCCACCAACTGTTCTGTTTTGCCAGGGACTGTCCCGGAAATCCCTCAGTCCTGGCTGGTTGGTTGCCCTGGTTATGCTGACCTGGGAAACTGCAGCATCATCAGCAACTTGGATGACTCTGAGGTTTTGTTTTCTAGCACTTTCCTGCATACAGCATGTACATTTTTTCATCATGCCTAGAGGAAGCGTATGATCAGGTAATGTTTTGTCACAGGAAATGAATAACCTCTTCCTGTTTAATCGTTAGCCAAAGGCTTTTGAACAATACTTGAATCTGGAAGACAGCAGGCTGCTGAGTCATCTGAAGACGTGTTCGGCAGTGTCCAAACTTCCTTATGACCTCTGGTTCAAGAGGTGCTTCGCCGGGTGCTTGCCTGAATCCAGCTTACAGAGGCAAGTATTTCTTTCAAAGACACACTGAAGGCTCGGAGTTGGAAAAGAATCCTAGTTTTTCATGTGATCACCCCTCAGAATATAAATTTGCTTTGGAACAACACAGTAATTTAAAGCTATCTTCTCCAGCAGCTAACATAACAACACATGATTCTGCTTATTATATATACAGTTATAAATATAAGAATATTAATATTAATTATAACAGAAATTAATATTACAAATATTAGAATATACAATTTTAAAAATTGAGGGCTCTCAATGTGTTGCATGCTATACA
>NW_017732162.1:137178-140224 GCF_001890085.2 Hipposideros armiger
TTAGAATGAAGTACTTTATTGGTTATTGGAAAGTTTGCCTGAAAATCCTGGGGCAGCACTCCAGTCCCATGACTTGTGGAAGGCCCCCACCCTCTGTTGCTGTGGGTGAGACACTCCTGTCTTGCCTTGAATTGCTTAAGGATCCTCCTTTGGCTCCAGCTGGTCCCCTGTCATGTGGTCGTCACCTCCCTACCTTGGCTTGAGGTTTATTTTTTCTCTCTGAAGGTGAAGAATATGGAGGGAAGCCTGTGGGGCTGAGGAGGGTAAAAATAGAGCATTTATGTCCAGGACTTGGTCCGAAGACTCGCTTCGTGCTCACAGTGACAGCCTCTGCCGGGGCTGTGAGAATTGAAGCAGCGGCCGTGTCCTGAGTTCTTGAGGCTGAGGCGCCTTTGGGAGGGGCGGGGGTGCCGACAGCCGGCAGGGCGCCTGGCTGTGCAGCTTGCATCGGCCGGTGGTCACACAGGCTAAGCAGCTTTTGTCTTCAGCTGTGTTTGGAAGGACCAGAGGACGTGCTCTCCGCCTTGATGGAGAGGGGACTATGGGAATTTTTGTAGCAGGAGTCGGTCGTATTCCCTCTGGTGGATGAAACAAAGGGCTGTTTTTCCGTTTGAGCCTGTGCCAAGTGAAACTGCTTGTGGCTCTTGGCACAAACTGTTCCTCCCTAGATCAGCTGTTGCTTATCCAGAGCCCGTGCCAGTTTGAGCAGGAGGAGAGGGGTGAGGGGGGAGGGGAAATGAAAACAGAGGGAGGTGGGACTGTTCCTGGAGGGCCATGGGGTGGGGTGGGGATGCTGTCCTTCTGTTGCCTTCCTGGCCACTGCTCCCCTTTCCTTTCCAGTCTGTCTTCCAGCTTTATCCTACGGAGGTTAAAAAGTGAGGGGACAGGTGCTAGGTGCAGGGACAATTCCCCATCTTACTCCCGGGGGCTGGTTTTATTGTAAGGCAACCACAGCGGGAGCTGGAGAGGGTGACCTGAGATGGACACAGGAAAAGGCCTGTTCTGACTGAGTGGAGCTCCAAATATAATCACAGCAGGTGCTTAGAGTTCAGACTGCAAAGTCACACTGAAAATGTAGGTATACTTAGTAGTTGACCAGTGATTTACACACATGTCCACGTGTGAGGGACCGCGAGAGCTCGCTACTGACCCTGCTGTCTAGCCTCTTCCTGGCTTTCTCCCCACAGGTTTAACAAGTGGCAGCCTGGTCCTTGTGGGTACCTTCCGCCTCTTTCTTGCCCCCCTCGGCCTGACCACTGGACGTACCTACTGCTCTGAAGCTTTGTGAGGGACGTAACGAGGAGGAGAGCTTTCGTGATTGCCTTCTGAATGTCAGAAGGCAGCAGTCCACACCACGGTGGGAAGCCTGCATCTCCACCTCCCATTTCTCCCTCTTCTATTCTGTTGGATTCTTTTGTTCTTTTATTCTCATTCGATCGTGAAATAGATTTGAATGCGCTCCTAATTATGGGCCAGGTACTGGGCTTAGTTGCTGAACAAGTCGCATGGTCTCTGCCTTCTTGGAACTTACAATCATGCAGGGAAGACATATTAAATGAAACAAGCACGTATTTTGTCCTCGCAGTCGTTAAGTAAANTCTTTGGAGGATGATGGTTTGAGCAGCGAGACTGTCACCTGTCACTGTGAATGTGTGCACTTAGGACCAGAGTCTTATCCCCTGATGAAACTATTAGGAGACTTGTCAAGAAAAGGAAGAGGTGAGATCTGTCACTTTAGGATGAGCAGCCCTTGTTAATGGAAGAGGAATCCTGGTATTTGGGGGATTTTGTCAGCCCTTCTCATTTTTGTTACCATCGCTGTTGGTATCCCGGCTGGGTTGTGTTAATGTGCTTAAGCTTAAACTTAGTGCATGTTGAAGATGACTTAACTGAAGAAGCTTTCCTTTTCCATAGAATAGGTATTCTTTAGAATACCCTTAACCATGCAGAAGGTAGCAGTAAAGACACTCTTGCCTGAAGGAAGTTCACCGGACCCAAAATCTATTCTTTTTGTTTTGTTTTGTTTTGTTTTTAAATCATCAGTACTAACATTTGAACACTGCTTTGGTAAATAATAAGTACTAAGTGAATGTGTGTTGAATAAATGACTCATCATCATTATAATAATTAGTGGCTAACAGTGCCAGGGCTTGTGCCAAGAGTTTTTCATGGATTATTTCATGTTAGCCTGCAACAGCCCTATGAAGTGGGGCTATCGTTTGCCCCATTTTAGAGATGAGATCTGAACCCAGGTATAGCTTAGATAACCTGCACCTCAGGTAGCTCAGGTAACCTGCCTAGGGGCACACAGTTAGTGGGCAATGTAGGGTTTGAACCCAGGTAGCCTGACACCAGAGCTCCTTGGTATGTCCTCAGGTGACATGTGAAACAAAGACCTTGGCAGCAGTCATGTATGCGAACACTTCCTGCAAACAGTGAAAACTCCACTGGAAATAAGTCAGATGCCACAATGAGTGAGGGAGATACTGAGGTTTTTCCAACTTCACTGAAGTTTCACGAAGGCTCTTTTGCTTGTTCGCAGATTCCCCAGGACAGCTCAGATGCGATTGTGAGCAAGGCCATCGACTTATGGCACAAACACTGTGGGACCCCTGTCCATTCAGCCTGAGTGCTCCTGCCAGCGTGGACAGCCTGCGGGGCCCGCCCTGAGCGCTTTGTTCTGAGGGTGTGACCTACTAAACTGATTGAAAGCAGGTTTCTCTCTGTGGTGCTCAAAGTGTAATTTCTTTTCCAGTAAAATTATTTAATGAAGCTACCTGGTATTGCTGTGTTGTGGAGCAGCATTGTTTGGTTACACAGAGTACAGAGTTCCACTCTGAATGCAATTTAAAAGGGTTGTTGGGAGTTTTTAGAGCAGTTCAGCCAGGGAGGGGGGGGCTTTGGTAAGCAGCGCATAACCAAGCCCGCTCTACTTCTCTCTAGTCAGCACCAAGCTGGTGACTCTCTAAGGTCTGTTTCTGGAGTAAAGATTAAATAACTTCCTTTTGTTGACAACTCACATTCGGCCTTTGTTGATGCAGTACTT
>NW_017732162.1:145944-177896 GCF_001890085.2 Hipposideros armiger
ATAGTAATAGTCACCTCACAGAATTGTTAGGAGGGTTAAATGCAGAAAGAGACACAGGGCCTTCGATCTGTGCCTGGCTCAGAACAAGCACTCAGCGACCATTAGGTATTATTGCGTCACATGTAATAACAGTTAAAATGTGCCTTCTCCTTAGAGAGGGGTGTGTTGTGACGTATAGTCTCACTAAAAACTCACCATCTTAGAGGACATTGCTTCCTGAGAAGAGGTTTTGAGAATAGAGGCACATAAGGAGTTTCTTAAGTCATGCATTTGAACTGGGCTTCCTAAACTTTAATGTGCATAGGTATCCCCTGGGGCCCTTGTTAAAATGCAGATTCTGACTTAGTAGCGCTGGGGTGGGGCCTGGGGTTCTACACTTTAATATGTTCCCTGATGATGCTGATACTGCCGGTCCTTGGGGACCATAGTCTGGGTAGCCAGGACCTGGGGAATGTAGATTTCACCTAGTGCACGGCCCAACTCTGATTGCTAAAGAAAGAAATATGCTACAGAGAACGCTACTTGCCTGTGTCATTTTCTCATCTTTAGATGATTAGTCTGAGTTCATTTCTAGGCAGTGGTAGGGATATTGCTTAAAGTTTATAAAGCACTTCATCAAAACCCGAATATAATCTCAGTACTGACACACTGATATTCTCTACGAGTTGTTCTCTCTCCCTGCAGGGTCCCTGGAAGTGGTTTCACTATAACCTCATCACAAGTTAGCTCATTACCAGGGATAGCTTGGTGGCAGCTAACCAACCATATTCACCCTTCCCATCTTTCTAACTAACCAGACCTCAATTTTATTTGAGGTAGGAATGTGTTAATAAAACTTTACTTTCCAGCCTGTCATGCAAAGAGTGGTGGATGGTAAGATGGAAGGCAAAGTCATTAGGTAGGACTTTCAGAAAAACGTTTTTATTTAAGGAGGACTTACTCAGCTGGCAAGTAATATTACCTCTTACTTCCTGCTGGGAACACATACATAATGACTGGAACTCCAACAGCCATCTTGGAACATGAGGCAACTGCAAGAGTGGAAGCCACATGATAAGAATGATGGGGTAAAAAATCCCAACAAAACAGAGCTGTGGCACATTAATGGTGTCAAACAGCTCTTCCCTGCTTAACTCCGGACTTCCTTTACATTAAAAAACAAAAAACCCAGTTGTTTTAGCCACTATTTTGGTTTGTTATGTGAAGGTTGATGAACCCAGTGCTAACTGATACCAGTAGAGCAAATACTGTTTAGTGGGGCAGCCACCGGTTTAAATCTGTGTTTACAACCATCAAGCGAGTGAATTGTGAGTTAGAAGCCTGGGGTTCTGAGCTCAGGTCTGTCATGTCATAGCTATGGGATCCTGTTCCTTTTAAGCCTCAGTCCCCTTGCCTGTAAAATCGGGATGATGGATGAAAGTGACCAGCACAATGCTGGAGTATAGAACTTATTATACTGGTGGTGGTGGTGGTGGTGGCAAGTCTCAAGATGAAGTATGAGGACGCAAAGACCAGCCAGTAGCAGTGACCAGTGCTGACGTGAGCAGGGAGGGGACATGCAGGGGTGCAGCTTAGGTCCGGTGCTTCCATTGGGGTGCCTACCTTGGTGTGCCGAGGGCAGCAGAGCATCACTGCCTCTGTTGTAACCCAAAGGGGTGGGACTAAGTGCCCCTGTTTTCATTACTCTTCTGTGAGTGTGGTTTTGTTCGGAGGGTGGAGCAGCAGAAATAGCTTTCAGCTGCGCCTTGAGAGCCTGCCCCTGTGTCTTCCCTCCACCAGCTCATGAGCTCTAAGCCGAGGCCTGGGAGGCGGCAACATCTCAACTCCCCCCATTGGTTTGCTGCTGAAACCCAAATGACTCTACCCCAGCTCCTTGCTCCAAGCCAGCCGAATGGGCTGAAAGGTTAACAATTAATGTTTACTTTCTCCTACTGATTAACCACAGCAGAATGGTCCACCCCTCGCCCACCCCTCGCCTGCTCGAATCAGACTTTTTTGGCTTCAGTTTTCTCAAAACCATCTTGCAAACCTGGAGCCATCTCTCTCTGTCTATCCCATCTCTACCCCAATTAATTATGTTCAGCACCAGCACTGCTTCCAGGTAGGCAGAGCCAGCTGGTTCCCGGAGGGCAAAACCCATGTCTTCACAATGAACTGCAACTCTCAAGGTGGGCAGGGACCTGAACTAGCATTGCTCACTGGGAGCCTCTCAAAAACTGGCCCTGTGGGGCCCCATTTTTCTGACTAGCTGCTAGATGGTCTGAAATATGCCTGCATTTCCTCATTGTGGCCCGTTCCTAGATTTTTCAATTTGATATGATTGAAATAAGGGTTCTCTGAGTAGATGTGCTCCACTCAGGCACGTGTTCTCTTTCAGTAAGACTAAAGGCCTCCAGCACTGTGTGTACTTTCAGTGCTTCCTTTAAAACAAATTGTAACTAACGTTTTTAATGGGAAAGGGGTATGGGTATGTGGGACTACAAGGTAGCCAGGTCAAGAGGGCATGCAATGAAGAGTGACTTCCCCACCCCTCACCCCAAGTTCCCTTCCTCAGAAGCTGCCAGATGATATTTTGGCTGTTTTAACCAGGGCTGTGTAGAGCCAGCATGCTGGGGCTTTCGTGAGGGTGCCAAGGACTTCAGGGAGGCCCAGGTGCCAGGCAAAAAAGCCCAGAAGCAGTCTCGCACATGTGCTGCCCCAGGTGGCACAGCTGAGCAGACCCATGGGGATGCTGGGACCGAGGCCTTTACCCTGATCCAGTCCATGCGGGGACCTTTCAGAGATAATAAGCTCAACCACTGTGTAAAATATTTTTACCTGAAAAGATGGGCTTGCCCTCTTCTGGATGTGAGGTAGGGGCTCTTACAAAGATGTAGCCTTTCATGGACCTGTGAGACCCCCACTGGACATGGCGTCAGTGACTACAGACCAATTTTTTCTCCCTTTCTTCCACCCATTTGGTCATTTGGTCATTTTTTAAAAATTTTTTATTAAAGAAATAACAATAGCAGTGCTATCACCATGCAGGAACCACTGAACCACAGACCCTCGGAGATCATATGAGATGCAGTCTTGATCCCATTATGAAGAACAAGAGAAATCGGAGTCTGGAATTCCAGCTCGGTTAAAGTATGCATCTTAACTGGTTGTCAAGCCTGGAAGAAGAATCAGTTCAATTCCATTCTCGTGGTTTACTCTTCCTGTCTTTTCTGCAAACAGATTCATTAGTTCATTTAACAAGGGCTCTTTGCCATAACCTGGGGTGTTGCCCCATGAAAATACTGGGTGATCATGGTTTCCAATTATGAAATAAGGAGAGCATTTTTTGATTAATGGCACATAAGAGCAGAACCCCCTTGCCCCTTTTCTTTTCTTTTCTCTCTCTCTTTTTTTTTTTTTAGCAAAAGTAAGCACTTAGGAAAGGGACCGGCTGCATGCCCGCGATTGAGTCAGATGTTCTTCCTCTCTGGCATTCGGCAGCATGCTGCTCTCTTCTTGCCTTCCCTGCAGCTCTAGGTGGGCCCCATGCCATGCAGGCCCCTTCCTTGGTATTATTTCCCTCGCAGGAAGTCATAAATATTGGCTGTCTGTCTCATGGTTATGGGAGGTCCTCAATGGTGGGAGACTCAGCCCGCCCACAGACAGGTCGTGCATGGAGGGGAGGAGCTGGGTGAAGGCCTGGAGACTGCATGAGAGTTGGGTCTCTTTCCTGATCTGTGGTTCTCAGTGTCCGAAGGTGATGTTATCGCTCAAATCAGGCAACTGGGATAATTGGATGGAAGCCGAGAAAGTGTGAACTCCAGAAAGTGGAGGCCTAGCAGGGAGATTAAGAACAATGCTTTAGAGTCAAACAGACCTGCGTTTGGAAGCCACAGGTGTTGTAAAGATTAAATAAAATCGTGCATGAAAATGGTGTAGCACAGTGCGAGGTATATAGTGAGTGTTTAATATTTGGTAGCTGCGAGTGGTGGTACTGACGGGAATCAAGTGCTCAGAGAGCCCGAGCTAGAACTCAGGGTTGCCACACGGCAGGCACACAGGGGACAACCATTTGTTCATCCTGTTTGGTTTCTTTTGTGTGCATGAGTACTCGGGCTCCTCGTAGAGTTTCGGAGTCATCTAAGTGAGCTCTCTCTCGGACTGCATTCAGGGAAACAGGTGCTTGGTCCCCAAAGCCCTGGTTGTCCCGAGGTGTTCACTATAGCACAGCCACATCACAGCGCCCCTCACAGGGCTCCAGGGCCACATACACCGCAGGGGCCTGCTCCGGGACCCCTGAGCAGGAGGGCATGGCTGGGGGTGGGCCATACTGGCAGCGAGGGTGGCCCACAGGAGATTGGGATTTTGTCGGAAGGACAGTGGGGGCCACTGCAGGAGAGTGGTGTGCTCAAGCCTGTGTTTGGATAGACGACTCTGGTAGCAGGACCGGGCTGGTGAAAGCACAGGCAAGGAGACCGACCATGACTGCAATTATCCAGGCGGGAGAGAAGGTCCTTATGAAAGGGCCCTGGAATAGCTTTGAGAACTAATGGGCAGGTCTGCATGATCGGCTGGAAGTGGGAAGGAAAGGTGGCTCCTAGGTAATGCCATTCCTTGGAAAGGGGAGGAAGAGAGGAAGAACAGGATGGGGCAGAGCGGGGAGGGCTGGAATTATGGAAACAATCATCTAGGGCATACTGTTTGAAGTGTCTGTGAGACGTACATGTGAAGCGGAAGAGCTGGCATTTAGGAAGGCCTACCTGTGTGTCACTGTTTTAATGTGCTAAGCCCTTTACACGTATTGTTTTATGTATTCTAACAGCCCTATGAAATAGGTGCCATTATCTCCATTTTACGCATGAGGAAGTTGAGGCTCAGTGCGATGAAGGAGCTTGACCGAAGTGCCACAGGTGGGAAGGAGTGGAGCCACAAGGTGACCCCAGGGTGTGTGGGCTCAGCACCACAGGCTCTTAATGTCTATACGACATGGTGACATTTGGACACCTGGGTCAGGAGCTCCGGGTAGACCTCAGCTGTAGCTGTAGCTATGGAGTCATCTGAGGCCAGGAGCGCTCTTAGTGGAGGGCCAGCCAGGAAGTGTTTCGGCCTCCAACATGTGCACTGGATTAACAATCAGGTATAACTAATCACATTGCTGAAGTGCCCTCAAACTTGGGGTGTAGAAGACAACAGGCTGCATCTTAAGCACCACAGCTCAAGGCCCACCGCCCCCTCCAGGGTGTTTATCCAGAGGAAGGAGGAGGCAGGATGAAGTACTCGGACTGATCGCAGCTTTAGGAGAAGACCCCACGAAGACCCAGGGGAGAGGGCAGGTCCCAGTGCCAACCAGACCTCCAGGAGGCCAACCCACGGCAGGGAGGGGTGGCACGCATGTGTTAGGCTCACAGGGGGTCTGAAGGAGAGGAATCTGAACTGTTCTGCAAGGGACTGCCCTGGCAGGACTCGCCTAAAGCTCACTCTTTTCTAATGAGTAAGGTTAGTGTTCTAAAGATTCAGATAAACCCAAATCGTATACAGCTGATGCCCTCAAGGACAATAGAGGTCATCTCATTCAATGCCCCTCACTTTCCAGATGAGGACATTGAGGCCCAGAGAAATTATGTGACTTGGCCAAAACTGTCCAGATGTAGTGGCAAGGCCACCACTTCTGTCCCAGGATGGCGTAAAGCAGACCTCAGGACGGACACGGCAGGTGCCTCTACCTACCGAGACTGTGGAGCCATGACCTTCGTGGGCTTTGAAAGGGGCTCCCGGTTAAGATGGTGGCCAGTTTCTTTCCCTCTGGCAAGCAAGGCAGAGCCTGTGGGGGTTCTCCCAGAGCTTTCCTTTCTAGCCCTTTCACTCCCCTGGATAACTGCAGCCACGTTCTGCAGATTAGATGTATTAAGTTGGAGAGCCCCGGAGACTGCCCTGGCAGGACTTGCCTGAAGCTTACAGGAGAGGCAGAATCAGAGAGGAGGGAGCTCTTAGGCTGAACTCTGCCATCCTTTCTGTGAGCCCCGGCCCTCGCTGCTGTGGCCACTCCTGTCCCAGTGTCCCTCAGCCTGCACAGGTGAGGGCGTGTGCAGACACGGACGCCGAGCTGCAGGACGCTGGCTTCCCACGGGGCCTTTGCTGCGCTGCTCGTGAAGAAATCAGCAATGCACCTGGTCACTCCACTTGCCTGAGGTTGGAGATTCCCAGGCAAAGGTACACGCGGCTCCCTTTGGGTTGTCCTGCCCAGTAGTGCGACTCCTGGACCAGCCAGCGCCATCAACATGCCCTGGGAGCTAATCAGCAGTGCAGACTCTCAGTCCCCACCCAGACCTACTGCGTCAGCACCTGCACTTGATAAGGCTGCCGGGAGATTCCTGGTGATGGTGCAGGGGGGCCACGCTGTGCTAGGTGCGTGTTGCCAGATCAAAGGCTCGTTATCCAGCAATTTCACCCACCTAAAGTGCGGCCAGCAAGCACGCCAGGCCCTCTTGTTCACCCCCAACCCAAATCTTCAAAAAAGACAAACGAGGATCAGAAGGCTAAGCAATAAAGCTCTTTGATTTACTGGACAAATACTCCGGCTTCTCAAGAAAGGAGATCGAGGCACTACTGTTTGAGGCTCTTGCTACTGGGCAGTGACACCCCAAGGCCTCACAAGGCATTGCTGCCATGTCAGGCTATCAGATATCTGATACCACCCGGATGACTCTGAGTGAGTTACCCTGTTAATGCACATCCATCCTTCTTAGATCATTAAAGGACAGACCATCAGGCAATACATTTTAGATATTCTTGAGAAAATGTTTGGAAGAAAAAAAGTGCCAGCACAAAAAACGTTATCTGGAAAGTTAATTTGTGTGCAACAGCCCTTTCTTCCCCCAATATTACCAGATACTTGAGGCTGTCCTATATCTCCACAGCTCTTACGATTTTACTGATGAGCTGGCTTCCCCTTTCCCCCACCCTCCTTCCCCAGCCAAACTAAGTATTTTCGGTGGTTCCTGCTGGTGGTTGAGAAAACACACAGGAGGAGGCAAGGAAATGATTTTTTTTTTAGACTTTTTTTTTTGGTTTGTTTTTAAAGAAACTGCATACATCATCAGAGACAAACAATAATTTAAATACCATGCAGTTTCTGTATGTACAAAACTTAGGCCATAGAGATCCAGTTTAATTTGTATTCTATTTACATTGTCTTCCTCATACAGCCGTCATCTGTTAAATTAGAACACGGGAGAGAGCTCCTATACAAAGACAAACTATGTACAGATACCCGGGAAGCAACTGGAAAAAGCAACCGGTTTGGGGAGTAACAGACAAATGGGAAGAAAAAGTCAGTTAAGGGTGACCTTCGCACACTGGCTGCGCACAGGAAGAGCCGGAAACTCCATTCATTGAAGCACACACCACAATTTTCATTCGGCAAATATAAATACACGTTCATAAGCACTATGAACAGAGTTCATAAGGAGAAACACTCAGGTTTTCACCACGTCTACTGTCACGTCGTTTGGTTTCTCTAATCTGACATAAAGGCTAAAGTTTTTAAAGTTTTCCAGAGCTTTGAGGGCCTTTGGGAGGAGCACAGCGATTTCAAAAGAGCACACAGGCCGATCGGGGGCAGTTTCTTCTGTCACAGATGCAGTGGGCAGGTCGGGGCAATGTCTCATTTTTGAGTGGGAAACACTTTGAGCTGAGAAATTTCACGTTTTTCCTTTCACGCTAATCCAAATGACAAAAGGCTCAATTGGGAATTTATACACACAAAATAAACCATTACTCGAACACTGCAACTTTTTCAGAAAAGGGACACGTAAACCAGCTAGCCCATCATTCATTCTCTCTCTCTCTCTGTTTCCCTAATGTCAAATTGTCATCTTGGAAAGTAATACACCTTCCAATTGTCATAACAATGTGGTAAAAAAGAAATTTGGATTTCTATAGACCTCGAGATTTCAAGAAAGGAAAGAGGCAGCAGAGGGGCCATCCTGTGGTCCACTGGGGTTACTGAGCCACTTATAATGGGCTTGAAACTGCCCACCTTCATGGTGGGTGAGCTTTCAGTGGCATGGAAGGTACACCCCTAACTCCTGCAAGTGACTTCTGGAGAAAGGTGCTCTGCAGGAAGAGAAGTGAAAAATGTGTACAATTTCTTCCATGCACAAAGTGGACTGCAATAATGGGGCACTTTGGGCAGAAAACCTGGACTGCTGGCTGGCTGCAGGGAAATAGATTTGGGCTTCATGTCCCCAGGAAATGTGAAAGGCCCAAGAACCAAGGCCAGCAGAGAAGCCACTGGTCCTGGTGGGAGGAGTCCAGGTCACGTAATGAGTTCTCTGAGGACTCGCTCCTGGACCAGGGGAAGGCCTGATCGTCCTGCCTGCGCACTGCAAGTTGCCCAAAGCACAGCTGCGAGTTAGAGGAAGCTCAGACTCAGCTCCCAGCAAGGCTGGCAGTTCTGCCTGGAACACGTGCTCGCCGTAGAGAAGTTCAATGGAAGAGCCCTACATCTTTCGTCATACCATTTGCACATTCAAACGTCAGTAAGCCTTTTGGGAAGACAGTGTTTACAGCCACACTAAAATCCTGACCACACTTTCCCTGAACAATACTTCTACCCATGGCAGTCACTATTCAGAGTCAACATTCAAAGAAAAAAGGATCTGGTGATGGTGTCCTCCTGGGGCTGGGCAGTGGCACTCACTCCAGGTGGTGCAAGGAAAGCACAGGACGGCTTTGCTATGGCTGGTGGGCACGGCCTAAAGAACTGCCCTGAGCTCCCCCACAATATGCACAGCTCCCGGGTTGATGCTGGCCGCAGGAGCCCTGAATGCCTGCAGAAGAGTAAATGGCCTCACCATTGGGTGTGTATCCCAAGAGTAACTTGCTTCCCACACAAGTCAGGGTGGGGACTGGGAAACCCTTTTTTTGGGATGGCCACGCTGGCATTTTTGTAAATCCTGGGCATGTGTGGTGGAGAGCGAACCATCACCTAGAAAGATTGTGGAAACTATAAGACCACTACAGAAGGCCCGGCAGAGCTCTGTGAAGGAGGACCCTACAAGCTCTGTCAGGAAAGAAAACAAAAGAGGCTGCAGTGGGCCTCATGAAGATAGTTGTTAGGATTTGGGACTTGTCCTTCCTGTCACTGTACATGCTACCCTCGGTGGCCCTCTTCCAACAGAGCACTGCTTTCCTGTGGTCCCAAGTGAGGAGGACAGTTAGCGATATATCCCCAGTCACCCTCACCAGCATCATGAGGGCAAGGAAAGGTTCTCTCTGGATAATGGGAGCAGGAAGTACAGCAAAGGCAGGCATGGCTGATGTTCGCACAATTCTGCCATATGCCAAACCCTGGGGATTTTCCTTAAAAACTCTTCAGTGCAAAGAAAGGACACGTGAAGGCCATCAAGTGGTTCTAGAGCCCTGGTCCCTCAGTGACTGGAAGGCCAGTCTTTCAGGACTGGTTTCTGGCCTGCGTGCATTGGTTCTATACTCAGAGGCCGCTGACTTCCAAGCCATCTGGTCACTGGCCCTGGGGCACGCAGAGCAAATAAAGACCATCAGCCAAGCAGAGTTTCTTAGCCCAGCCTTTATGCCCTCCATATGGTCCTTATGCTCATACGCATGCCACAGGCTACCTTAGCAATGGCTGTTTGTGTGCACAAGGTCACCTGTGACATTTGGCTTTTTAATACAATGGGTCAATTCATTTGAACTGAGCAGATGACAACTTTCCCCTTCTAAACCAGAGCTTCCTGGAAGGCAGCTCAGCTCAGGATGGGCACTCAGTGCCCGCCTTCCATGCCTGAGCATACACTCTTAGGACCAACAGTCAACCACAGACTCCCCCAAAGGGCTCTTCCTTTTAGTTCACTGCATGGAGGGTGGCTAGAGGGAGAGAAAGGACAGGGCAACTGAGAATAGGGCTCCTGCTCAGCAATGTCCTCCTGGAGGACCCCAGACCAGATGCCATGCCTGGAGCCAGTGTGCTTGGCCAACTCTAGAAGGCTAGATCATTTGCTTCGCACAGTAATTCCCAGACCAAACACACCTCCTCAGCTTTCTTGGAATTAGGTGACAGACACTTTCAAGGAAGAGGTCCACCGGAGCCTAAATGAATGTGGTGCCTGCAGGCCTGGCCGGAGAGGACCAGGGCTACTCCGAGTGCTGGAAAGTCTTCTGTCAGGCCCTGCCAGTGCTCTCGGTCCTGCTGGGACGGGGACAGCTTGGTGTCAGCGGTGGTGTCAGCACTCTGACCACGGAACGGCGACCATCGCATTTTTGCACATAGACTCCTGATTGTGTTTCCTTTTATTTTTCTTCTTCTTCTTTTTATAAAAGGCAGTTCAGAAGATTTACATTGTAATGGGGAAGTGAATAAATACCAGCACTTATGGTTCTGATAAATTTATGTTTTGAAGACAGCATAGCACTCAAGAGGAATTCGACTGTTAAGGTCGGTGAAACCTAGGAAAACAAATAATTAAATCAAGACAAGCAGCTGTCAAAGATGTCAGTTTCCACAGTCTAAGCTTCCCATCTTCAGAGCTCTTGTTTCTGACAGTGAGAGGGAGGTTTAAATCTCAGAGCAGAGGCACATCTCCACAGAACTACTCAAGTGCCCGAGGCCCGCTGAATTCACCTTTCGTTCCGGAATAGTTTGATCTGAGGCTCCTTGGGACCAAATCGGATAGCCCAGGTAGCCCTCAGCCTGGACTCGGCGATGAGATGGAGAACGCAATCTTGTGTCACCCAGTCTAGGCACCATTTCTCTCAATGTGCATCAAAGGAGAGTGTCCTAAAAACTGTCAACGGCTCTGTCACTGACTAGCCATGTGACCTTACATAAAGCCCCTTAAGTCTCTGCGTGCTTCAGTTTCCCCAACTATCATCACAAAAGACCGTCTGAGAGAATGACATGGAATCACAGAAGTGAACTCTCCTCAGAAGCACCATGTGGATTTGGTGTTTGGCCTCTGCTGACTCGCCATGATCTTTTCTCCTCAGCTTAAGCTGTCCTAAAAACCCACTTCGGGCTCCGTGGTGGTCTGGCACTTAGATCTTGGGTTTGAGTGAGTTAACATGTAGGCATTCAGAAGGCGGCTTTTAGCCTGGGCCTTTAGTGCCCCGTCCCCCAGTTTCAGCAACCACAGTGGCACCTGATGCGAACCTCTCTTTTATCTTCTCCCTCACTGTGCCCACCACACCACTTGTGATCCAGAAGCAGATAGAATAGTTGAGTTTGCAAGTTAAGTATTACAGTTGAGGAAAGAAAAAAGAAAACACAAAAAACCACAACTCAATACTAACCTTGTTAGATGTCTACTTAATTCATGAACTTCCATTTCAGTGCTTTTAAATTCATTGAGCTCCTTTCGAATGGCAGCCTGGAGTGAAGAGAAGCCCATGAATATATAGAGGGGACAGATGGGAAGTTGTTTACTTTTTATTTTATTTCTAACAATATATTTTTTTCTTTGACAAAGTCATACAAAATGGATTGTTTCATTGGGAGAAAAAAAAATCACCTGAGATATCCTTTAGTACCCACTAAGACTCCCCCTCCCCCTAAATCTAAGTCGCTAGTGAGCCCATATGGGCCATGGCCCGGAGTGTCCTTTTCTTCCTCCCTTCACAGGGCTGTTTCATTGAGGCATCGACAATGCATGTACACCTTCCTTACACTCCTGGGCTCCCGGGTATACATTTAAATGTCAGCCTCCCATCTTCCTTGAGTAAATGACCTAAACTCATCACAGGTACAGCAATGCCTCCTGAAGGATACTCCGAGATAAACCTGAATAACCTCATCCTTACAGCTCTGCCCACGCATGGGATATGGCTGCAGCCCACGGGGGAGGGCTGGGTAATCAGATTGCAAAGAGAGGCGAGCAGGGTCTGGAATAGAAGAATGCCTGGGGTTGGAAAACTACCCTCCCTTCTTTCCTCAGGGGCTGAAATTTTTAAACATGTGCCCTTTTGCAGAGCTCTTTCTAAGGCTGATATTTGCTTTGATGGGAATATCAAGGCACCGAGAGTTTGAGGATGGACAAGTGTTTAGGTGGGGTCAGTGTGGCTCCCTCAGGTAAGGAAAGCACATTCACGTTGACCTGCTGAGTTATAAGCTTCCGGAAGGCACCACCTCGTGTCTTCCATCCCCAGCAGCCTGGGCGGGACTGGATGGGCTCCCCTCTAACTGCTTCAGAACCTGAGCATGGGCCTGTGGAGATGTCCTGTACTTCCCTTTGACATTGGTGGATACCCTCATCCTCGTAAGCAAGCCCACTGCAGTGAAAGTGAGAACAAAAGAACAGGGCCAAGGCCCTCCTCTGTTGACATTTATGTACATGACACAACTGCCTTGGGGACTGGTTCTGTCGTGTGCATCTTGGGGCCATTCCTGGGCTCACTCGCCATGAATTCCTTCCTGTACAGGGAAGAAATGAGTGCTATGTTGAAGAGGAGGGCAGAGTTTTCCATACGTCAGGATCAGAGGGGTTGACCCACATGGGGGAGGCCATTTCCGGGAGGTCTCTGCCTCTGGCCATGTCAGTTTCCCCCATTGCAGCAGCTTCCCTGTGCTTCCCGGAGATTCCTGGATCCAGTCAGAGTCTGGGCTGTAGCTGATCTCCTCCTGTATTGCTTGTGAAGGAGCCACTGGCTCTGGGAACATGTGGGACAAGGGCAGAACTCTTTAGGAGAAGGTCCCGGTGTACTCCAGTTACCCCACTGTCTCTTGCACATTGGACATTGTCGTTATTTTAGACTAGTGTTAAAAAAGGCCCTTTGCCCTCCAGTCCTCATGGTGACTGGACTAGACTCACAAATGATTACCCAGCAGAGGTTCATTTTGATACATGGTCTAATGGACAGATAAGAATGACTAATCATTTGCATCTCTGCATTTCTCATGAAACAGAAATCTCAACTTCAGATTATTTTTACTCTTTCTGCTTTCCAAATCAATAAGGGTTTAGTGTAGCGAGGCATGTTTTGCTGTCCCTGTGATTTGTATCTGTTTCTCCCATTAGGTGACAAGCACTGCAAAACACAGCCACTCTGTCCCGTCGGTTTTGTGACTCCCCTGTTGGGTGCCGAGGATAGTATCATCTACACAGGTCTGTGATAAGCTTGGGGCCTCATGCTTTGAGCTGTTCTGTGCCCGCACAATTCTATTCTCTGGGCACAGCCTCACGCCGCCTTTCCACTTCCCGTAAAACAGGCATGATATTATGTGTCCTTCTTGCACCTTCTCCAGAGCAGTGAAGAATTAATTCAATGACCTCTGCAGGTTAACTGGAGCCCTGGGGAAAGGTGTTGAGGACATGGCCCTCTCACCCTGCCCAGCGGGCACAGAGTCTCCCATTTCTGAGATCGTGACCACAGTTTTGCTGTTGGGTTTTGATACAGGGTCCCAGGCAGCAAGAGAGGAATTCTGTATAGGGGCAAACCAAGGCGCAGGACCCGCCACCCTACTCTCAGCTCTCTGCTTACTTTGTCGGCAGCTGTGAGGCGGGTCCATGGCTTGTCGGCCCTGCGGTCATAGTCCTGAGCATCGGCCACCTCCACGTAGTCACTGAAGCGGATGAGGATCTTCCTTTCCCGAAGTTCTTCCACTGTGGGCCTTTGGCTGAGCTGCAGGAAGGGAGAGATGGACACGGTCAACCAGAGAGCTTTAGATCACTTGGTCCTTCTGTGAATTTATAGGTGTGGAAAATGAGGTCCCGAGAGACAAGTGATACATCACACCGGGAGGGAGGCGCAGGGCCTAGGCGGGGACCCAGGGCTCCGGACTCCCACACCGCGGACTTGTCTAGGGCTGTAAGAGAGAGGTTTTCATTCCTTAGCTACCTCTAGGCCTATCCAGGTGGACAGCTAGGCTGCTTCTTTCTTAATAACACTGCAATGTCTCGGTCTTTATAAGCAGCTGGTCTATTTGTGTGGTTGTGGATTTCCCCACATCTGTCCTACCTCTCCCATCGGCTGACCGGAATCTTGCACAAAGATTTTCTGTTATTTTGGATTTGTGAGTCCACATCCGTATGTCAAATTTAGTGCTGTCTGCAAGATGGGTTTGTAAAATCATTTAGTATATGTGTGTTTTAGACACAGAGAAGTGTATGTGCAAACTCTGGGATATGTAGGAATGGGAACTTGTAGATTTATGAGGTCAGGGGACACCTTGCGCGTCAAGAAGTTCAAATGAGAGGTCAGCCCGCAAATGCAGAGTCGGCCAAGTTTATGCCAACGGAGACTTGGGGTGGACCTGGGATGGGTCTGTGGTTAGGGAATGAAACAAGTAAAAGGAGAATTCCTATTTATTAAACCACCTCCCCGTGTCACCCACTAGTCCCCCTTTTTTGGTACCTTTACAGCGGAAGGCTGACATTTCTATTCTCCCTTCCTGTCACTAGGTTTATTTCTTCTGGAGCAACACAGTCGCTCTCTCTTTAGGATGCTATCAATTCATGTTTAACCGATATTATTTTCCTCCAAGTCCTAGAGTGTATTTAATTCTATTAATAGAAGATGTAGTCAGAATCTTACCACAAAGGCCTATAAAACACACACACAGAAGTGAATGAATCCATCCACCCTGGCTGTTTGACTCTATCATGCAGCTGTCATGCACCTTCGCTGGTGCCAGAATGCTCCAGCTTGCTGCCAACTGGATTACAAGGGGGAAGCATAATTAGATGACTGCCTGGTTCCTATTAAATAGGATTGTGAGGTGTTGCAAGGCTCTGGACAGGACCAAGGCAGCCTGCTTGCTCAACCTGCAAGGCAACCAACCCTGTTGGTTGGGGTGGGAAGATCTGGGGATCGGAGGCCTCTGGGGCTGTGGCATAGACCAACTTGCCTAGACTGCAAGCAGCTCTCCCTGAGAGGTTCTAGTCTGCCCTGAGGAAGTCTGGTTTTCCTGAGGCACGACATGATGGCGTCAGTGCTGCCCTGTCACAGGGAACGACAGGTCTCCCAGGCTCCACAGCTCGGGTGGCTGGAAACAAAATGGCCACCATCCTGACTCTAAAATGTGAGTGAAGGGAGCTTTGTACTGTCATTAAAATACATAAAGACATTTAATGCTTACCATCTTTACTCCCAGATAAAGGATTCCTACTCAAAATCCCCAGTTTGTGTTACTTAGGACTAGTGAGGTTTACCCCAGGGTGTTGTACAAAATGGTATTATTTTCTAAGTACGCCATGACAGGAGAAAGGTTCTTAAGTGTGGAATTTCTAGTTTATATTTCTGGATATAAATCATGACCTGGATTTTGCTAATAGCTTGTCAAGGGCAGAATCTGGAGTGAACAGAAAACGAAGTGTTAGCTCTGAAGGTCAGGGACTATTTTTCATGCCTGAATCCCATGGGAGCTTTCGACGCAAGCTCTCCAAGTCAAAAAGGCACAGTGCCCATGTGCTGAGGGAGGGAGTGAGGAGGGGACCAACTTCTGCTGGGAGAGGCTCAGGTGGTGTGTGGACCAACTAACCAATGGCCACTGGGACTCTCCACAAGAGTGTGGGCTTGTGTCCCTGGCCGTGTGGGGCTTGGGAGATACACCTTTAGCTCGTGACTGGTTGTAGCCATTGGGGCATGTGAGCCCAAGGTCCTTCCTCAGATGCTGAGGAAATGATCTTAGTGGCCGAAGTTGGTTTTCTGGGAATGATGGATTGGAAGAAGCGGTAGGGAACAGGGGTTGGTAGCACTATGTTTCGATCTGTGGCAGCAATAATAGAAATTGCAACCAAATACTCAACAAAAGAGTAACTAATTCAGACCCAAATACAATCTGACCCAAATGCATTTCTTCCTCCCTTCCTCCCTCCCTCCCTCTCTTCCTCCCCCTTCCTTCCTTCCTTCCTTCCTTCCTTCCTTCCTTCCTTCCTTCCTTCCTTCCTTCTTTCCTTCCTCCCATCATTCCTCACTTCTTCCTATCCATCTATCCATTTAGTTAGCTAGCATTTTTTTTGGAAGAGGGAGAGAGGGGTTTACTAAAAGACAAAACGTATAAGTTTTAGGTAAGTCTCAGTTTGGCTGAAGAAAACGGGTTTGCTGCTATTAGCATTAGCTACTGTGTTTTATTTTCCTTCCTAATCCATTACAATTAAATAGAACTGTATTGAGGAAATCCTCAGTCTGAGGGTACGTGACTGAAAAGAAGCCGCCATCACTGGCATCTGGTCTTGGTGTGATAAGGGCCCCAAGGGAAAAGAACTTGCCCAGAGCCAGGAGGGGTGTGGACACCCTACCTGCTAGCAGGTTCACATCTCTGTCAACAAAAAGAGATGTGAACGCTTCTTCCAGTCTTTCCCTTATAAACAGTGGGTCCTTCATCCCAGCTCATTATTTCTGTAATTCCCCAATCTAGTCTCCGGGGATGGAAATGCTGAAAGTACAAGGCAGTGTTCCTGGGAGGAGGAAGGAGAGGAAATCAGGAAGAGGGAGAGGCACTGATCTTGTTTTGGAGACCTGCAAAAATTATGTGCTATTTGGGGTATCTGTTCCTAGCGTTATCCACCCCAGTAGAGGTGGATGCAGAGGGAACCCTCCTCCCTTGTCCCCCTGCAAAATCATGAAGTTAGTCAAGTTTTTTATACAAAATCGTATACTCTTATTAGAAAGATAAGAATTAGATGGATGTTTAAGTGTTTTCCTATTACTAGTTCTTACCACGAACCTGAAACTTTAGGAGAATTTTCCGGTCCCAGCAATCAACGCCAATGAACTTTATGAAAGCTGGATTTAAAAAATTTTCTGAATGTCTAGACATTTCTGTATCAGAATTGAGCCTCATTTTGATGCCATAGTCATTTCAAGGTCACACTTAGAACCAGCATCTCCTCCATCCTTCTCACTGCTCAGTCTCAGGACAAGGGGTGTTTGGCATCCACAGACTGGGTGCTCATAAGGATGTAAAGAACCAGACCATGACTGGGGTGAGGGCACCTGGATGAAGTGAGGTCACAGATCTTGTTCTGGTCCCCACCAGGGCAATGTTGGCCTGTCATGAGCCTTTCATGCACTTGTTTATCCCACTCTTTTTCATTAAGATGGCATCTGGTTTGTCACCAGATATTTGGGATGCTTTAAGGGGGAGAAAGCATTGAGGAATGTAAGTCATCACTTTAATAATTGGTATGATATTTTAGGATCTCTGAATTTCTTCCTTTGCATAATATTTCTAGGGAGAAAAATCCATTAATATAGGCCTTTCAAAAATTAATTTTAATGGGTTTCTTAACTGTCTCTAAGATTTGAGAATCTTTCTCTTAAGATGGTCACTGTAGGAGGCTGATTAAAAACACTCTAGCCAGACAGAATATAATATTATATCTTGCGTGTCATCAATTAATTAAACTTGTCAACATCATCCAAGAATAGCCTCAAATAAGAGTTTATTATTAAAGAGGCCACTCATGGACAATTAAATTCATTTGTGTCTACACTGCATTGTTAAGCTATCAATTTCTGGGGTTAAAGATATATAAAAATTATAGCTTTATAGCTTTTATTTAAGTGCTTTTCAAACATCTTCAATAAATTTATCAGTACTTTTGGCATTTTCCTAATTCAGTAATCCAAATTGGATTTAGTATAATAAAGTCAAATAGTTCTTAGTTAATAGGCAAGCAACAGTATCAGGGGAGGCCAGGAAAATGCATACTTTCCCAAGGTCATAGCAAATAACCGTGTTATATTTGAAGTACTGATTTTGACAATGAACTTCCAATTGCTCAATGGGGCTATAGTGCATTTTAAAAAATAAACTATTCACTGTCTTTGAAAACGTAATGCGCCTGACATCAAGTTGCTTGGGTGCAGGTATGTGTCACAAAATGAAGCAACACAGAGTGTGTCTCCAGCCAAAAGGACAGAGGGTCATGAAGCAGCGTTGACCATGGTCCCCTGGAAAGGTCCTATGGAGTCAAGAGCGCTGCCAGCTCTGACAGGAAGGCTGTGGAACCATTATGTGGCTTTCCGAGGGCCAGGCGGCTGCGAGGCCACGGAGCCCAGCAGAGCACCCAGAGGAAGAGGGCGGCCCACCCTCTCCTGTCCCAGCTCTTGGTGGAGAACCTGCTCACCTTTCGGGTTAGCCTCCTCTTGATCTCCCTTTTCTCCTCTTGTTCCTCTTGTTCATTCCGAGCTGAAAGAAATATTTAAGATGCTTTTGATTTTTGTAAACAATGTCACGCACAGGTGCATCCTCTGAACCTCAAAGGTTCAGAACCTCCAGGCCAAGCACCTCAAAGTTTAAAAAGGGGAAGAGAAAGCTGTCCCCTACCCTGGCCATTCTGCTGCCTATGGGAACGCTTTCCAAACTGCCTGCATTGTTTCAAGTTGGTGGTGGACAGGCTGACCTTCGTTGTTTTTTGTTTTTTGTTTTTTTCTAAATGTCACAAGGGGTTTCAAGTCTCCAGGCAGGAGTGCTAGGAAGAAGTGTGGCTTACAAGGTAAGGATGTAGGTCCTAAAAGAATGTGGGTACTGTTAGCAGTGACATGGGCATTTGGGGAGAGGTGAGGCTCCCTTTTTTGGACAAGACTTGGGCCTCACTCAACTCTGCCTCAAGCCTCACAGGGGCTCATTGTGAGATGTGGCCCTCATATCTGGTGCCCTGTGGGAGTAGAACAGAAGGCCGGCCCCAAGGAGGTGCCTGCCACCTGTGCAGATACAAAATGAGGTACAGCTAACACCAAATGCAATGCTGGCTGCATGAAAAGGAATTTCAAAATGCTCACCTTTTGCAAGCCCTGATTCCATTAATTCTTTGACTCTTCCAAGAAGTCCCCAGAGCAAGTGTGAAGCCAGGGTGTGGAATACAATTGCCTGCATTTAGACTTTTAAGGACATTTTCAGTTTAATATGTGGGGTCTTCTCAGCAGATGTTTACAGAGCCACAGGTAAGAGAGTCTGGGAGAGGGAACAGAGAACTGGAGGGCTTATTTCTCCTTTTAAGCTAACTGAATGACCTTGGGTACATCAATTTCCTTCACGGCCTTGGAATGGAAGTGTAGTTATAAGCAGAATATTGTCCAGCTTGAAGAAAATCATGAAAGTCAACCTGTGTCAAAGAAGGTCTCTGATTCTCACCCACTGAACTGAGAAGCAGGCATTTGCTTCAAGCTGATTTTGGCACAGGACACAGGAGGAGTGCCCTGGGTACTTGCTCTCTCATTTTGAAATCACTGGTGTTAAATTATGTTTCAATAACTAAATAGATTGTATCAGTACACACCGGCGAATCAGTTGTCTCAGTATAGGACAGATCTTTAAATGTGGGAAGCCCCTGTGCATAGAAGTGGGGTCCCACCCTGCCCCTCCTTGTCCCTGACAGCAGCAACCACAACCACAGCCAAGGCACACGGAAGGTGGCAACACCTCCCACTAGAAGGAAGGATGGCAGTTCAGAGCAGACATCAGGCACTTGCACGACACCCGCAGGGGCATGACTGGGCTGCCTGTGGGATGGGGATCTTGACCAGCGGTAGCACCAGAAACATACACAGCCTGCCGAGGGCCGAGGTCACCAGAGGTCTCCACTGTGCTTGCCCCACAGTGCCCCCTGACTGCCCATACTGAAGTGTTTTCTTTTGGATTGAAAGATCCTCTAGCACTCCTAGAGTTCCCTTTAAAAATGCAAATTTCTTTTGGATAAAAACCCATGAAACTCGTCCACCTTTAATATCTTAGTATGAACTAATCTATTAGAGATAAGCTGGGAAGCCGACAGCAAGACTCAGAGGAAGGGAGACCCCAGACAGCTACATTTGCAGGTGGGAGGGAGGGAAGGAAAAGTCTAGTATGAATGGTGGGTACTCAGGAGGCAGCACCAGGCACTTGGTTAAAATGTACAAACTCATAGAATATTAGGGCCACGAGGGCCCGAGAGACCACCGGTCTACCACTCTTAGTTTGTAAATGAGGATGTGAAAGTCCAGGGGAGTTCAATGGCTGGTCACACGCTACACGGCTAATTAGTTAGACAAACAGTCCAGCTCTGTTTTCTCTCCTCCCCATCACATTTTGCTTGGGGCCAGCCCTCTTCCTTATTACACGTTACTGGCCTCAGACTCCAGTCAGGGCTTCCTCACGCTACAGGCCCCTTTCCAAGCTGCGAATGTTGGCATTCTGTGACAGAACCTGGGGCTGCCTTCTCCTGTGTGCTTTTCTGAGGTCCCCCTCAAGGGCATGACCGCAAGAATTTAGGGAATCTATACCTTTAATTCAAAGCCCAGGGTCACGTTTTCTGAGGCCAAGGGTATACCAAAGGCAACCCCATTAAGCAACTGGGAAGAGAGGCCAGGAAAGGGCCATGATGTCATCACCTGCTGCCACCATCAGAGTGTGCTGATTATGTGCTCAGACGTGCACAGTGTCTCATTGGCTGCTGAACAAAGCAAGCATTGCCTATAGGGCTGGGCAGGGCGGGGCTGGAAGTCAGACGTGGACTCAAGCTTTACTGCAGAGCCATGATATCTGTGTACCTTCTCTAGCACCCTCAGAGAGATAGTTCCTCAAATGATTGAAAGCTCAGAAAATAAGTTTTAGAACAATTTGTCCAAGGGTCTTTTCTTATTTCACTGAAAGTTTCTTTTTTCACAATCAGAATAGATTGAAAAAAAAGAAAAACATTTAGGAAAACAAATTTCTTGTTTCACAATCAGAATCGATTGAAAAGAAAAAAAAGAAAGAAAGAAAGATAAAGATATTTAGGAAAACAAAGTCCCAGAATGCAGGGGGGAAAATAAGAACCAATGGCCAAAATAAGTTTATTTCTGAGAAGGTTTGGAACTGTGACATGATCAAGCTGTTTGAATTTGGTCAAGTAGTTCTTTAGTTTGCAGCTATTTGAAGAGGACAAGAAGAGGAAATAAAATAGAAGGGAGTATGGGGACAATCTTTTAAGCTGCTTTGGTCCCTTGAATTTAAGCCCCCCAGGCTTACTTGATATATGTAACTACCTCTAAGATTTGAGTATCTTTCTGGATGGCAATGAAAACCCAAACGTAAGGCACCAGCCCGTAATTTCCCAGTGATCTGGGTCAGCGAGAGGTGGGAACCCGTGCCTTCAGGAAGCCAGAGGTAAGCTGGGGATTTGACCCCCTCTCTCTCCAAAACCCTTGCCTTTGATGACAGAAGCACTATTTTCCGAAACCTGAACAATCCCCCACTTCTTAGCTTCTTTCAGTATAAGAGTCAGGTCGGAGGTGACAAGTACAGTCTGGCCCCATCACTCAATGGTACAGAGATTCCCTCAGAAGACAACAGGTCCATGTTGGGCCTGTGTGTGGGGGCAACGCAGCAGAGGAAGGAGGGAGCATGCTTACCTGATTTGTGACTTTAGAAATAAATGAACACCTTTCTCTCCTACAATGGAGAGTTTATAATAGATCAAGTATCAGGTTGGGGCAAAAAAGGAGACCTCACAAGGTCAAGTGCTTTCTTGACCATGGAAATTACTTGAAAAAGTTCTAACTCTGTTTTATAGCATATTAAGCTTAGAAACTTTAATGGGCATCCCTTGGTTCAAAAAATATACATACACATAAATTCTTAGAGACCTAGGAAATATGTGAGGTGCACTCTAGACTGAGGAAGGCCAATCCTGAAAAGAACACCCGAGGGCCGGCCGAGTGGCTCAGTTGGTTAAGAGCTTGCTCTAGAGTGCAAGCTCTGAGCAACAGCGGTTTGAGTCCCAACCCGAGCTGAGCTGCCAACAGGTGGCAGGATGGCTCAGCTAAAAAAAAATAAAAATAAATAAAAATAACACCCGAGAGGTGGGGAAGTGGCAACTGGCCTGGCGCCGGGAGGCAGGGTGCTGGTGAGGCAAACATCACGCCAGTGGGTGCTCTAGAGGGGCTGCCCACTGACACACCTCCTGGGGGAAATTCAACAGCTCACCCTCAGTAAACTATTTCATGCTGTCCAGGTCACAAGACCACAACGAATTGGGGTAGCAAAGTAAAATCAACAACATTTTAGTTTGGTCTAAGTGGAAATACCCACACACACAGACTGCGGTTTCACGTGATTAAGATGAGTGTGAGCACACAGCATAGCACAGTGTTTCTATGAAATTCTGCATAACATGTTATTTCTCTTTTCTGGGGAGAAACTAGAAGGGGATGTGTGTGTGGGAAGAAAGGTTGTGAATTAAACTAAAAATATTATTTGTTGACCAATTTGAGGAAAGTTGGTGAGAGTGGTAGTAATGATCAAGCAGAATGGTAGGAGTTTTAGTTTTAGATTATTTAATACTTCCCACCAAATTGAGGCATACTGATGTCTGTGAGATGCTTGGTTTCCTTTAGTATTATATCTATATATATTTTTAAGCACCAAGTGGATTCTCTGTACATATTCAAATATCTTTGTATCCTAAATCAAACAAGGGACTCGTTTATATTTTCTTTCCACAGCCACAGTGACAGCAAGTTTTTTCTGAATGAGAGCATTAGGCAAGGACGCCATCGGCCAGCTGTGGGGGTCCTGAGAGATGAACACATTTTCCCTTGGAAATGCTTTCTTAGATTTTAAAGTTAGTGTCCAAAGGAAGGGAGTGGGATTTGATCAACGGCAGCCAGCTGCAATGGAAAGTCACATTTCTAGTCCCACCTTTCAAATGGCTATTTGCCTGATTTCAGTCACTAAGGAATTTGCAGTTTTTAAGTCAATTTTGATTTAAGGGTCACCCTAGCTCTCCTTAAAATCATTGAATAGCAAGTTCTCTCACAATCAATTTTCAGCGTCTCTCTGACTTTACAGCCCGCCGTAAAAGGTGGTTATGGCAGCCTATGAGCTTATAATGAGCCAAAAAGATCAGAAATTTGCCTCCTAGTGGGGAGGTTGTCTTGGATGTTCTAACGCAGAAGGATGAAGCCTCAGCCATCAGACACATTCCCCATCATTCCCCACAGGCACAAGGGACAAACCTTGTGGCCTACAATTAAAGCATAACTGAAGTCACCACGAAACATCAGGAATTGCCACGGGCTTAGTCACTTACGTTTCAAAATGTTCCTCTGCTCCAATTCCTCTGCAGTCGGCCTCTGGCTCAGCCGCCTACGGAAAAAATCCAGGAAAAGTTTTTGGACCATATCATATCCTCCTCGGGTCATTAATCTCCCCGGCCCTCGTAGATACAGGAGACAGAGCCAGTGGCTGAAGTTCTTGTTCCATCCTGGGCTCTGAAAGACTGACTTTCACCACCAACGCCTCCTCAGTTCCTCAATTTCAAGCCCTGGAAAGGCGCCACACGTCATGTCACGCTGAGCTGACCCTCCTCCTTCCTCCCTTCATCGGCCCCTCCCCAGCCCTGTTCCTCTGGTGCCTCCAGGCAAAGACACTGTTCTCTTCACAGAAGTCCCTTTCTTTCCTCGTGGCCTCCTAACTTTGGGACCTTGCCTCTGCCTTTGTCTCCCAACCCTGAGACTAGAGCTTGCTTCTTGCCATGTTTGTGTAGACCCAGTTGGAATATAAAGAGTCCTATGGCCCCAGGGCGATGCAAGAGAGCGAGTCTCATCTGCAAAGAACAATAGCTGTTCTTCTTGTCCCCACCCATCACCACCCAGCCTTATTAGACATGGAATGACAAATGAACAGGAGCAGAGTGACACTCCTGTTATCCAGTGTGTAATTTAGCCATAATAAGTGAAGCACAGCACGGGCATGAATTTGCTATGATGCAACAGAGGCCGTTGGGGGTTGGGACAGACATGGGTGGACACCGCATTGTGATAAAAGTCGCCAGAGAATGGGAAGGGCACCAAAGAGAACTACATGCTTGTATGCAGGCACAAAGTTCCAGGAATGGTCAACACTAACATGGTGGACCTCAGCATTCACAGAGGTGTTTGTACTTTTGAAGTTCTTGAAAATTCTGTAACAACTGTGCAATTATTCAGCATTTTGCTTCACCCATTGGGATGAGGTGTGTGAGAGATGAGAAAATTATGGAAGGAGTTTGTGGCTCTTAGAAGTCCCTCACTGGGGCATATGGAGTAAAAAGGACCGTTCTCCTTGTAGTAGAGGTTCTAGTACCTCCCCAAATATTGGCAACTAGTGTCTCTAGTTGTAAGATCTTTACATCATGGAATCTAAAGAGAGACAGAGTGAAAACATGAAGTCCATGCAGTCACCAAGCGTAAATATTTTAAATTCAAGGCTTATTGTCACTTGTAGTTCTCTTTATTGCGCTGGGCCAGAAAACAATTGATTTTGTGATACCTCAACATCATTTGTAGACAGCTAGGAATGGGCTTCAATGCCAGAGAAAATTTTTGGTCAGATGCCTAAATTCTATAGCACCCTGGAAACTGCTGGAAATTGTATTCTAAAGTGTTTTAAGTTTATAAGACTATTTTTACATTCATTACTCATTTTTTTCCTCTCCAAAGATCCCTTTAAGGCATTATTTATCCCCATTGATAGATAAGGGTCAGCTGGGTACTTGGAAATTCTCAATATCGAAAGTTCTAAATTTGGACCCAGCAGTCTTGAAGTCCTTTCCAAACTAGCATTCTCACACTGCAGGAAGAAACTTGAGATCACGCAACGGAGCAAACTGGTGTTATAGGTCTGGAATGCAGCCACTGACTCCACTTAGAACGAGCTTTTTAGAGATTCTGTCTCACCTTTCAATTTAGGTTCCCCAGGAAAACTTGTTTCTTTCATGGGGATGCACAGCTACCTTGATGGGACCATTTGGTAAAACCCAGGCATCCGACGAAGCTAGGGTTTTGGGGGCAGTGTGTTTCGAACAAGCCCTCCAGAGTCAAGGTGGAGCTTGCATCTGGGAAGTTGGGCCAATGCTTTGGTCTTATGCTCAAAAGTATCTGTAGAACATTCCATTTTCAAATGCGTTGCCTGGTTCTGTGCTGGCTATTCGTTTCTGTTTTTTTTATAGGTCACGTTTGGAGGGGACAAAACAGTGAGTGACTCAACTATAAGCAGAGAATATTCTGTTATGAAACAGGAAGCCTTTTAGTCAAACACACATGATTTCTAATGAGGTTCTTTATGCTTCATTTCTCTTGAAAGGGTTTGAGAACCTCAAGGCTAATTATAGCTATAAAATGTAGCTAAGCCCTCCCAAAGGACGTGTGCTATAATCAGTTGTTTTGACTTTAAAAATGAGATTTGGTAAAAATGATATTGTGGCGTTGTAATGACAAAGCACTAAACAACTCAGGAGTTAGGGGGGTCTGGGTTCTAGCTCTGGCTCTACTCTGAAACTACTTTCCTTGCACAAGTGTTTTTTTTTTTTTTTTGAGGGGGGTGGCCTATGTTTTTTTTCCCTGCAAATAATAAATAGTAATTTAATAAGCTAATGCTGATTTAATGCTTATAATGTGCAGGCATGGTTCTAAGAACTGTATGTGAGTTAATTCATTTAATATTCATAGAAGGCTTTTGCAGTAGTATGTATTGGGTTGTCGGAAAAGTCATGATGTATTTTTTCTACGTTTTTCATTGCAAAAATACGTCATGACTTTTCCGACAACCCAATATTAACACCATTTCCATTGTACAAATGGGAAAACTGAGGCAAAGTTGCATACCTTGCCACAGGTGACACAGCTAGCATGTGACAGAGCCAGGACTTAACCCCAGGTATTCTGTCTCTATAGTCTGAATACTCTTAACCAGTGTATTAGCTTCCTATTGCTGCTGTGACAAATTAGCACAAATTTAGTGGCTTAAAACAACACACATTTATTATCTTACAGTTCTGGTGGTCAGAAGTCCCAAATGAATTTCATTAGGCTAAAATCAAGATGTTAACAGGAGTGTGTTCCTTCTGGAAGAAGGGGAGAATCTGTTACCTATACTTTTTTCATCTTCTAGAGCAGCGGTTCTCAACCTTCCTAATGCCGCGGCCCCTTAATACAGTTCCTCATGTTGTGGTGACCCCCAACCATAAAATGATTTTTGTTGCTACTCTATAACTGTAATTTTGCTACTGTTATGACTCGTAATGTAAGTATCTTTTTGTTTTCTGATGGTCTTAGGCGACCCCTGTGAAAGGGTCATTCGACCCCCAAAGGGGTCGCGACCCACAGGTTGAGAACCGCTGTTCTAGAGGCTGCCTGCATTCCTTGTGCCTCTTCTGAAACAGCAGGGTAGCACCTGCCAATCTCTTTCTCTCTGACTTTGACTGTCTTGCCTCCTCTTATAAGGACTCTGTGATTACATTGGGCCCATCCAGACAATCCAGAATAATTTCAGCCCCAAATCCTTAACTTAATAACAGCTGTTCTCAACCCACTACAGCAAAAGTCCCTTCTGCCATGAAAGGTTACACGTTACAGGTTTGGGGATGAGGGCATCAGTGTCTTTTTGAGGGCTGCTATTCTGTCTACCATAACCATAAGACCATACTAGTCGGAAGGTGCAAACTGATGTCTGTTAGGCTATGTTTGACTCTACAAGTTCTCCTTGGCATGCTCTGAAGAGATCACATTGTTGTAGAGAATAGATTGTGGGCATGCAAGAGGCAGTTTGAGTAGAGGCCTTAGAAGGCTACTGACCACCAGGTAGAGGATGATGGATACTTGGGCTAGGTTATGATGGTAGGCATGCAAGTTCTTAGGAAGTCAAGCTGACAGACCATGGAGACATAGCGCATATTAACAGGGTGGGAAGAAGAAGGTATATAGGATACCTCTTAGGTTTCATAACTTATACAACACGATGGATAGTAGTGCCATTCATTGAGATGAGGAACACGGGAACCAGGGCACTTTGGGGGAGAACAAGGGAAGGGCACATGGGAACCATGAGTTTGAGTTTGGATCTGTCGAGTTGTATGCCTGTGCAACGTCCAAGGAGAGATGTCAGGTAGGCAGCTGTTTAACTGAGCTCAGTGGAAAGAAGTCTAGGCCAATGTGTGACTAGTCTGCAACAGCGATAATATTTGAAGCCAAGACTATGGAGACAGCATAGAGTGAGAAGAGGATGGGGCTTAGGACGGAGCCTTAAGGAATTCCAATATTTAATGCCAGGGTAAGGAAAATGAACTTGTCAGGGAGTTAGAGGAGGGGCAGTGCATGGAGATAGGATACAAACTAGAAGGTCACATCGTGGAAGCAAAGTGAGAAGATAGGCATGGTCAACACAGTGCTGAGGTCAGCTAAGGACTGAAAAAATGTCCGCTGGGCTTAGCATCGGGTAGGTTATTAACAACCTCTCCTAGAGCTCTTTCCGGGGTGGTGGGGACAGAAGCCAGGCCGGAGTGGGTGGAGAACAGAGGTGAGAAAATGGACATAACAAGTAGGCAGGACTCTTCCATGAAGACTGGCTTTGAAGGGGACCAGAGAGTTGGAGTTGAAGGAGGCTCTAGCGAGGTTTTTATTTTCAAAAGGGAGAAAACTGAACATGTTTAATGGAAAGAATCCAGATTAAGTGGTGGTTGTTGGCAGTGAGAAACTAAATATATAAGGAGGGAGAAAGCTCAACTGATAATGCAGGAGTCCTGAGGAGGCAGGGGGAGTTGGGCTCCAAGGGACAGAGAAGAGCTTACCTTTCACACGGAGAAGGGAGAGCTCTTGCACGTGACAGGAGGAAGCGGGATAGAGGGCATCATATGCAGGTTTATATGTTTGGGTATTGGAATTAACAAGAGAGTTGTTCCCAACTGGTGGCTTTTACTTGCTCTTTCAAGTTGGACTACAATAAAGATGACCTATATTAGTTTAAAATATAAACTTTCCTTGAGGGATGTGTCTTTGAACAGAGCCAAAGTTACAAACCAGAGAGACAAAGCTCTAGCTTCAGAATTCTAATCATCAGAATCTTAGGGGAGCGCCCGGGGCAGCCTGCCATCTTCCCTAAGTAAAGCAGCCATCTGCTTGGTTCCTTTTAAGACCTACCTTGTGCAGAAGTCTTGGTTAATATTAAGCTGAAGAGCAGAGCGTAATCACTGTATTAACGAAGTGGTTAACTTTATAATCCCAAGGAGCCGAGAGCTCCAAGAATAGAAGTAGGATGCCTTCTGAATGTACTGTATCTCTTACACCACCTTGCTAATAGATTTAAGTACCGTATTTCCCCATATATAAGATGCTCCCATGTATAAGACGCACTTTAATTTGGAGGCCCAAAATTTGAAAAAAATGTATTACATAAAGTTATTGAACTCAAGTTTTATTCATCATAAAATTCATACAACTCCTCATCACTTGTGGGAAATGCAAGTAAAAAAATCTACAACCACTGTATAAGACGCACTCAGGTTTTAGATGCCAAGTTTTTCAAAAAAGGGTGTGTTTTATACATGGGGAAATATGGTAATTATATCTGATTTAGACTAACATTACATAAAAAAATATTTTTCCTGACTATATATTTAGACATGACCATTTATATGCTAGGTGGCAAGGGGAACTTTTTTGGTAAGCATTTATATAAAATGAATTATCCAAAAGTAAACATTTAATGACCTTTTGAGTGATTTATTTAAAAAGCTTTGCTATTAAATATGTGACCCTGGTTTATAAGATACCTCTGAGGAGCAAAATTGTTTCTATGGATCAGATGATTTCTGCTTTACCGTGGACCACAGCTAAATGATTTCCATTTACTGTGAACTGAAAAATCACCGAGTTCCCATTTAAATGCCACATGGCATCAATAGCTCTGTATAAGCCTTCTAGTTTCTTTCAGCCTTTGAGAATGGATCTCGCTTTTTATGAGTCTTAACAGCTCTTATCTATACCAGTGATGATAAACAAGCAAGCAAACTTAACTTTGTTTTTTTGTAAAACAAATGCCGAAACAAATAGCACTTCACTTTTGGCCTTGGAAAAAGAATGCTAAGCAATGTAGTGGCAAGATACTTTCAATATATGCAGAACAGGGAGTGCTGTCTTTGTGCATTACAGCATCTCCCCAGAGAAGTGACAAACCCTTGTAGGTTTTGCTGGTCTGACTCCACAAGATGCCTGCTGCTGCACAGCACTAATGAGCCTTCTGCAGGCTTCAGAACAAGGTCACAGCTTTCCTTAGCCTTTACAACTCCTTATTGTTTGGAGGGCCCCAATTTTAAAGTTTGGATCTCTGAAGCTAGATCTGCATTTCAGAAAATGGAAAAAGCAGAATTAACTTGGGTTTTTTTGCTTCTCAGGCCCAGAGGGAGGTACCTAACTGCCTTTTCAGACAGATGGAAAGAGAAATGCAAAGGTACTCGGGGAGAATGATAGAGTACAAGGTCTTCCCTCTTAAGGCAGGAGGGGTCAGGGGTTTTCCAACAGATGCCCTAGATGGGAAATGCAAGAGGACACAGGCCTGGGAGAAGCACTGAGTTCTGCCCCCTCCTCCTCCCACAGAATCTTTCCTGAGAAACTGTCAATTCCAGGAGGGCTGGAGATTTCTGTCGTCCTTGGTCATCACTACATCTCCAGGTCCTAGGAGACCACGGAGAACATAATAGGTGCTCATTTAGTAATTATTTAACCCAGATCCTACTGGTTTTGATGCCATACATGCTCCTTGGATAATTTCACAAACAAGCATGACTGCAGTTAGCATCTAGACACCGATAAGTACAAAATCTCTACCTCCAGTCATATTTTTGAGTTCTACATCATCTTTTCAACTGCCGCCTTATATTCCTATAGGCTGTCAGACTTAAAGGGTCCCAAATGAATGAATACATCTTCTTCCCCTCCTGTCCACATAGGTTTGGCTCCTACCCCCAGCGAATTGCCTAAGCCAGGAAACCAGGAACCATCTTCTCTGTACTCCTACCTCGACAGCCAATCAACCACCAAGTCCAGGCCATTTCTCACTCTATCTCACTACTGCCCCCTGGGGAAAGCAGGCTACAGCATCTCTCCTGGCTGTTGCTAGCCTGTCCCACTCCGGCCTGACTCTACTCTAGACAGAATGGTCTATTCTAAGGGTCAAATCTAATCATCCACTCCCTGCTTGAAAACTATGCGTGCGTTCCCAGTGCCTGCAGGAGGGAGTCAAAAGACCCAATGTCTTATAAGAGTCTTCACGATTTGGCTGCTTGCCAAGAATTTTCCCCATCCTGTCCTTTAGACACAAGGCTCTCCTCTTGGTTCCTTTCAGATTTGCATACTCTTTCTTATATCGAAATATTCTTTCCCTTCCTTTTTGTCTGGCTAACATGATAGTCCCCATTGCAGCTTAAACCTAAACTATCACTTCCTGTGCTCACTAACCTTTTGGTTGAGGTGCCTCTACAGAGTGTGGCGGTCATCCTGTGTCCCCCGTGTCCTGGTGTACTTGTTATACTTCCTGTTGTTGTCCATCTTGTCTGGACCTCAGGGCTGATGCTCTGGAAGGCGGGGCCACATGTACCCCATTTGGCACCCGGGTTGCTTCACAGGTACATGACCTGTGCAGTTGCACAGGCCCCTGCTTAGAAGGACCCCTTGCTTGGGGTTTCATGCTCTCCTCTCATTTTGAAATTTTCAATAGTTTTTGAACAAGGAACCCCTCATTTGCTCACCATGGCATCTGCAGTGCTTGGCACAATCTGGTAAGTGCAGATATTTAATGTTTGTGAAGTGATTAAATGAATGCAGTCCCATGACTACCCTGGTCCCTAACCTTTTCCTCCCTTCTAGTTCTTTTCTTAGGACAAACAAAGGTGTTCTTCACTAGAAATAAGACAAAACAAAACAAAACCATCCTCTCTACCCCTCTCTTTCCACAGTGAATCGCGTCTTCTGCCTGCTCTTGGCGGCCAGACCTTTCAAAAAGGCCCATTGCAACTCGGCTTCTGTCCACACCACTCTATTGCACTGGCTCCCAACTGGGAATAATTTTGCCCCCCCCCCTCAGGTACATTTGGCAACATCTGGGGACATTTTTGGTTGTCACGATTGTGGAGGATGCTACTGGCATCTAGTGGGTTAGAGGCCAGTGATGCTGCTAAGCATCCTACACTGCACAGCACAGTCCTCACAACAAAGAATTATCAGCCCAAGGGGTCAACAGTGTTGAGGCTGAGAAACCTGGCTCTACTGAATCAGTTCTTGTCAAGGTCACTGAAGATTTAGTTGCCAGATCCAGTGGCTTCTGTAGAGCTCTCACTGTACTGGACCTTTCTCTGTCATATGACACCTTTGACGAATAGCCACTTCTTGAACCATTTTCTTCCCTAGGTTTTCAGGGGTCTCATATATTTTTCTACCTCTTTAGTTCCTGCTCACCAGGAGGAGTCATGCATGATGAGAGGCCCCAGCTGCCCTTCCTTTCAGGGCAGTACTACCTACACTGGCTTCAGGGACAGTACTACCATGTTTCCCTGAAAATACGACCTAACTGGCAAATAAGCCCCAGCATGATTTTTCAGGATGCTCGTAATATAAGCCCTACCCCAAACATAAGCCCCAGTTAAGATCGTCAGCCAGGCATGACTATTTGAATAACTGTAGATTTTTGTATATGAATAAATGAATAAATATAGACTGTTGGAGCAAAAATTAATATAAGACCCAGTCTTACTTTTGGGGAAACACGGTATGCATGCCAGTGACCAGTGTCACTGTTTCACAGGTGTAAGATGCAGTATGAGCTGGCGTTCCTCAGTAAGCCTTTTCATCTCTAGGCAGTGGAGCAAAGGCACTCTTCTAATGGCCAGTCTCTGTCAGATTTCCTAGAATTTTGCTGCTGAGAAGAGGCAGAAGAGGGGGAGGGGAAGGGAAGGCCACAAACTGGTTGTTTCACTCCTTTGCCAGCAGCCTTCAGAAACTCGATATTGCACTAAGAATAAAGTTCAGGGCCGGCCGAGTGGCGCGATGGTTAGGAACTGGCTTGGGATGCCAGAGGACCCTGGTTCGGATCCCACATATGAGGGCCAGTGACACTGCCCTCTGCGGCTAAGATGCTGAACAGCAGCTCGACCTGGAGCTGGGCTGCTGTGGGTCGCCGGCGATGGCGTAGGCTGCAGCCCCTGCTGCAGTGGGTTGCCATGGGCTACTGTGTGTAGCCAGCAGCC